>NW_023505307.1:0-30000 GCF_004664715.2 Peromyscus leucopus | reverse complement strand
AAATATACAAGTAATCATTATTCCGAAATTACTGAATATCTTATTTATATGGTAAAGGAAAAATCTTGTCAATTGAAATTTTCAGTTGATTTGAAGATAACAATGTGTTTAACATAGGACACTTCAATACACATTATGCTGTTTATACAATTCATAATACTAAAAAAAAGAATAGGCTAACTCTATATCAAATATGCAACTTGCAAATGTTTCACTCAGGTCCTTCACCTTTCTTTTATACCTCCTGCCTTGGTCTTGGCAAAGGTTTCATGGGTAGATTTTCTGTTGAATGATTTTATTTAAAGACTTGGTAAAGCATAGTGGCTGAACAAATTTAAAAATAAACAGTATATGCACACACAAAGCCACAAACAAAGCTACAATTCCAAGTGGCTGTTCACAAGATCACCTCCACTTTACCTGTATCATGCAGGACATATCTATTATCTTCCATTGTGTCTGATTGTGCCCCTCCACAGCTGTGAGCAGGTGCATCCACTCTCTTCTCGGTGCACACTCAGGGGAGCATGAGAGGGGCCATGTTGCCCCTTAGGGCCCCAAGGCTCAAGAAGGAGAACACTAGCTAAGTGTCAGCCTCTCAGTGAATCCCCTAACTTGGGACTGGTGGCTTGTATGGGATCCATCTGCACAGGCTGATGGAGGCCCAGTCCAGAAGTTGCTCTTCCTTCACCTGGTTTCCCCACCAAGGCTTCCTTCTGGGGCTCCATGTAGACACCTGGAGTCCAGGCTGTGGGATCCCAGCTTGATACTTACAATATATGTGCTTGGGGGCTCATCTGTTAATCTTCCCGGGTTACTTTTTCCTTTTGTAAAACAGAGGTCTGTCTATATCATCTTTCCCAGAGTTCCTGTTGGAGTGATTCCCACTGAAATCCATTCTGGATATTCTAGACCCTACTTATTTAATGACAGTCTCACTTACAATATTGAAGATTAGGTGACATTCTAAGTATGTGAGATGCAAAGGACTATAAGAGATTCCTGGGTCCACCAAGGCCTTAAGTAAGTAAGGGACAATTGGACAACAGAGAGTCAGGCTGTGCCAACAAGCAGGCCTTTTCCTTTGCTCTGGATCCTAATGTCTCAGAGCATCCTATCATAGGTGCCCTCACTGCGCCCAGAACCCCCTAGCTACAGGACATGCCAGTGGCCAAATGCCAAGTCCCGACACTGCACACAGGCTTGTCCCTTAGCCTGCAGGGCCTTGGAAAGTGTTGCTGTGGTAAGCTGCTCTGAACTGGGAGAGTGGGGATTGCCACTGATCCTTTACTTCATTCCAGCCCCTGCTGTGAGCTGGAAATTGTACTCAGAACATGTAGCTGGGGCCTCTTCTTTGACTTTTATCAGTTGTGTGAACACAGTGTCCATCCTCACTCTCCTGGACCATACATACCACGTTCAATCCATGCAGAAGGTCGTCCAGGAGATGTGCTGAGGGACACTTAGGTCTGAGAAAATTTTGGATATACTGAGACTCTTAATTAGCAACATTTCAGCAGAAATATAAAGGAGATCTGGGCCCTGGAGAGGAGTAAGGGAGTAGTTCAATGCATGACTTGAAGATGGAAGTACCTGAGGTCAGCCTGTGAGCACTTTCATGAGCCCAGCAGCAAGGAGTATCCTAGAGGCAGCTCTCTAGGTCAGCTTTCAGAGGTACCAACCTCTTTCCTCTAACAGCAAAGTGCTAACATAGTTGGGAATGCAAACTTGTACAACCACTGTGGAAATCAGTATGGCTGTTTCTAAGAAAATTGGGAATCGATCTACCTCAAGACCCAGCCATACCACTCTTGGGCATATACCCAAGAATGCTCAATCATAACACAAAGATACATGCTCAACTATGTTCATAGCAGCACTATTCATAATAGTCAGAACCTGAAAACAACCTAGATACCTGTTAACTGAAGAATGAATTAAGAAAATGTGTACTACACACAATGGAGTACTACTCAGCAGAGAAAACAATGACAGCATGAATTTGCAGGCAAACGATGGAATAGAAAATATCATCCGAGTGAGGTAACCCAAACACAGAAGACAAACATGGTATGTACTCATCATAAGTGGATACTAGATATAAAGCAAAGAACAATCAGACTGTAACCACAGAACAGGAGCAATATAGAAGGGGACCTAGATGACTGTGGCTTGTAATAAGTTTTGTTTACTCAATTGCTGGGCAAGCCTAATGAAACATTTCACTATTAGGATAAGAATTTACACTGTATCAAGCTGATAATAGAAAAATAAATAAATAAATAAAAATGAGAAAAAAAAAAAAAAAAAAAAATAAATAAATAAATGAAAATAAAAAAAAAGAATGTTTATAACCCAGGCTTTCTCATGAGCCCAACTTAAGGATGATTGGCTTTAGGCAAGGAACATAATGTCTCTGAACCTTTTTCTTCATCTATTTACCTACCAAAAAGTATGAAACTATGACAGAAATATCTATGGTTTAACTAGATAATAATAAAACTGAATGCATATTGCTTCATTTCCTGCTGGCTCTTAAAAATATATTATTGCAATGTGCTGAAGATTTGTTTCATCTCTTCAGGCTTCACAGTCCTATATCTGTGATGAAAAAATAGATACATGTTTTAAATTTATTTTTATTTTCTGTGTATGAATGTTTTGCCTACATGTGGATATCTGTAACATGTGTGAGTCTTGTATGTGCTGGGGTCAGAAGAATACAACAGGTCCCCTGGAACTGGAGTTGCAAATTTTTATAAGCCCTCATGTAGGTGTTGGGAATCAAATCCAGGTCCTCTACAATACTTATGTGTTCTTAACCACTAAGCCATCTCTCCTGGCCTCAATAAATACATACCTTTATGTTGTATAATAACGAGTGTGAATGATCTCCTTTTTTCTATGTTCATCAAGTGACTGTCTAGAGTCAATGAAAAACTACCCTGAGTGTGACTATGGCTTTAATTCAGTAACTGAGGAAGGTCATCATTCTGCACTCAGATCAATTCCAAAGATCAAGTGCCTGCAGCCATGCCCTGGTTTCTGAAGTTTCCCATTGAGCTTGAGATTCAAGTCAGTTCTCCATTGCTTTCTGACACAGTCATAGAACACTTAGACATTTTTCCACCAGAGGGCAGGAGTCACAAAGATTAAAAACAAAACAAAGAGCTTCTCAATACAACTGTCAGCCTGTGGTTTAGAACTGAGTGTGGAGGATTCTGGGTAAGCTGCCCATTTGACCACTGGCTCTCTACCTAGAAATGGACTTTTGTATTACAGCAAGTTATTTCATACAGATGAAAAATAAAAACATTTTAACATTTGTCAGTCTCAGTCTCATTTTAACCACTCTTTAGTATAGCCTAGGAGTTTCCATAAACAGTATACAGGTAGATGAGGCTGTTACAATACAGTTACGTAGAAATAGGCAATAAGCCAAACTTGGCCCACAGTATACAGACTGCTAGCCCCTGATTCTTACCATTTATACTTTAGATGCAAAGGTTTTCTATGGGTCTGAGAGTAGTTACACCTTCACATCCACTCTGGTCCTTGGTCAATCACAAGTAAGAGGCCTGGGAAGTAGAAGGTCAAAAGAATGAGATTGAATTGAGGCAACCCAAAAGGTGAATGAGATCTGAGTAGCTCAATGTTTAAGAGAAGCCCCTTATTTTCTGAATAAATAACTGTTTAACTACTCAATTGATTTCCAAGAATGTGCATTTATTGTTTGGTTGTTCCAGAGTACTCTGGGTCTAGAGGTCAATCACCTGCTTCATACCTTATTTTCAATCAACCTTCTCTGCCAAAAGTCAGGAGCGAAGTAAGCAAAGAGCCAACGTGTTGGTCTCAGGTCAAGTCAAACACTGCCTCAGCTGATCTGAACATCTTTGGAAACTGGTATGAGCAATAGGTCTCAAATTTCCTGATTTTCCCCAGACATCTTTTTTCTGTAAAAAGCCCTCTGAGTCCTTTGGGCTACTGGTATTGGGGAGTCAGTGACAGTGAAGGCCCTTCCTGCATCTGAGCATCTTGCAATGTCTTGTTCTTGCTCCCCTCTCCATCAGGTGCACACATTGATACCTGCACCAGATTTGGAACAGAGCTGAAAAGCCTATGACTGGAAGAAAGGGGCACCTAACTGTCTTCTATGGCTCTTCCATCACCTTTGTCTGAAAGGGAAGTCTAGCTTGAGGACTGTTGGTCAGGCAGACAGATTTCCAAGTCTGCCACATAATTCTAACATTGCTTATCTGCCATGACTTACCATCTGTGACTGGACATGTTCTACATATATGGTCATGTTGTACACATTAAGACATGCCTCCTGTGTTCAATTTCCCCAGATTTAGGACATTTTTCTAAAGCAGAATTGAAGAGTAAGTTCAGCCACTTGGGCTGACCTTAATATCCACAGGTCTAAAGGAGGTTTGAACTTTTTTCTTCCTCTAGAGGTTTACAGTGGAGATCCAGGGCTTGCCAGTGGGAGAGCTTGTGCTCTGTACAGTGGGGAGTTGCTGTCTCCATTATCCACAGTGGATGGTACCCTGGCCTAAGCTGCCTTTTTCCTTCCCCTTTCCACATGGAGAGAGGCTGCAGCCTGCAGCTCACAGCTCACCTGGAAAGTCTCTGGCTGCTGAAGGGCTGGATGGAGACGCTGAGACAACCTGATGGATCATCTCATAAACAGAGCCTGCAGGAAGGAAAAGAAAATTATGCCAGCAGAATGCACTTATGAGAAATAGATACGTGCGGTGCAGGGAGAAATGCTTTGATATTAAATTTTTTTGTAACTTAAAAAGGCATGAAAAATGATACCGACCACTAACTAATCAACATTCCTCTGTGAATGCAGCTTTAGTTCCTAACCAAAAACACATCCCCGCTATTGTCTTGTCTGAATCCAGATGCAAACATGATTAATTAAGTTTCAGGCAAGGACTGGGAGGGGGTTGGTCAGGATGAATGGTTCTCCAAGAATCCTTTTTGTACACAGGCTGAGGAGCCTCTCTCTTTCACATGGCAGGGCTTGCCTTCTGTGCATCTACAGCCACTGGGCTCAGTGAGGGGACTGTGCCCAGATCCCCAGGGAAACTCAACAGTCAGAAGCAGATCTCCAGTGTGTCATTCAGGGCAGAGGGAGCACATGTGATGTGCTATTGGGAGACCTGGCCTCTGCTCTCCACACAGCTACCAAGCAGACTGGGCCCTTGGCAAGCTGCCTCAGTTTCTGTACTCACGAAGTGAAAGCTTGGATTAAGTGCTCTGTAAATAAGTCTTTGGCTTTTTACTCTAGAGCCCAGATTACCTCCCACATAACAGGTGTTTGGCAATTGATTGCTAGGCATGTCTGTGACTGTCAGGCCTGCTCTTTGTAGACATGAGAAGTGTGTGAGGTGAGCACACCCCATGCAGGTGGCTGAACTGAGGACCCCCACCCCACCCGAGAAGCACAGCAGGAGGCAGAAGCCCTGCCATTCTTTCCCTGGTAGTAAGTCTAAAATCTGTAAGATACCTGCCTGCCCTGCCAGGCCCACCTCATCTGAGTGCTTTCATGCTAGCTGTCAGAGGGGACAATGACAGTGTGCAGACTCTTCCAGGAGTCTGCTTCCCTGATCAGAGCCACCAACCTCTGAAGTACACTGCAGCTGAGTGGGTAGAAGAAGTATGGATTCAAACTGCCTACATTGAGGTCGCCCAGCATTCTAAACCATTACACACCTTACAAAAGTCTTTGGGGCCATATTGACTTTCCCTGTAAGATGAGAGTAAAGTTCTAATGCATGCCTCCCAAGATTAGTGTGAAAGTCAGATAAACTGTGTAAAGTATTTACAGTCACGATTTACGTGGTTAGCAAATGTTTAGTGTCAGTGTTGTTACTGCAGGCCCTTCTACCGTTTTGAGTGTCCATCAAATATTTCTGTACTGGGCACGGAGTTGTGTCTCATTGCCTGGGAAAGGAAGCGGCACTGCCTGAGTCTTCAGTTGCACAGAGCAAGCACATTCATTCACTTGACAGATGTCACTGAATCACAACACATCCTTCAGCTAGACTTCGGTGGAACATTACATGGTGCTTCCAGCTTGGCTGAGACCTGGGCTCATCAGAAGAGCATACAATGGCTGTCCTCCCTGAATAGTGAGCTCGTGCTGACTTCCATATGGGTAAAAAAGCTTTATAAGGTCAGACGGATCCCAGGTCAGTATAGTTCCCAGTCTCATATCGAGAGCTCTCCACTAGACTTTGAAACCTAGTGAGGGCATTTGAGCCAGAGCCAAGACTAGAGTTTAGTGTGCTGTTGAATTTTTTTTCTTACAACCTGCTGATTCCACTAGTGTTTAGTCCCTCTTGATATCAACTACAGATAGCAATTTTCTTAGAACACCAGCCACTCCCTCCCAAGTACAAACAATGAATTGCCCAGCTCAAGTTCTATAGTCCTGTTTGATTCCAAAGTAAAGAGGATTTTTTGTGTGCCTGACTTCATCCCCATGAATGTCTATGAAATATACAGCACCTTCTTACCTAGCTAGGAAACCACTTAAAAATGTTGTTTCCTTTGTGTCTTCATGTTTTCAAGAGGAGGTTTGTTATTTCCATTTCCCAGATGGAGTAACTGAGAGCAGAGTCAGGAGACAGCTTACACAGGGCTGGAACCACAGTAAGATTTGGAGATAGGACCAAGAAACCCTTCTTCTCCCCTGCCTCCAAACAATACCACATCAGTTAAACACAGATTGGAGAATAGATGCTGACCTTATGAGTTCCTTTTATGTTACTGTTATTTGTTTTTTTTTGTTATTGATATAAAATGCTGATGCAGTAGCAGGAAGATAGTGTAGCAGAACAAGGAGGAGAATTCTGGAGTAGAAGCGAGACAGAGAGATGCTGCCTGCCATGAGAGAAGCATGATGTAAGATACCAGCAAGCACAAGCACATGCAGTATAGATTATAGAAAAGATATAAGAACAAATAGCAAGAACTGCATGTCATACAGTTATAAGTAAAATAAGTCTCTGTGTGTAATTGAGCTACAGAGCAGCAGTGACACAGAATACTCAGCTATTGTAATTGTGAAGTCAAGCAAGTAACACACATCTTCCAGGGAGGTTCCAGGCCAATCTCTACCCCATGGACAATGAATTTCAATTCACCCAGTAAGATTTAACCCCTACATGGTGCAGGGTACTGCTTTGATGGATCTTTTATAAAGTTACCAAGATGAGAAGGAATTTCCCTTGAAATAACAGCATAACAAACATAGAGATGAAATTTCGGCTCCCATACTGTACACGAACTAGTTCTTCAGATGTGAATTCCCAGCTCTGCAAGGAATTCAGCTAAGTGGCTCTCCTAGCTTCATTTTCTGGGCAGCTTCCATTCCTCCAAGTTTAGATGGCAGCTTTTTCTGCCCTACAACATGGGCTTGGTGTCTCTGGTTTGGTTTCCCTCAAGTCCTTGGGTTTGGACACGTTCTTGCAGAATCCCGCCCTCACATTCCAGAAATCTCTGCTCTCTTTTTCCTTGTGTGACCCAAGAAGCCCCAGCATGGAGCTGCTTATCTGGGACTGGGACATGGCAGGACAGGAACTCAAGGCTCAGGAACACAGAATCCTGATAGGCAGGCTTACTTAAGAACTGGTGAAGGCCAGGGCTCCCTTCTCTGTCATGTATACATGAGGTGTCAATGAGGGGGGGGGGGTGTTGCAAATCAAGCAATGTTCTAAAGATCTTTCAACCTGTCTTTAATATTCACAGCAACCTCATGCGGCAGGTACATCTTCTATGTTCTGAGAGAGAAGCTGGCCTCTGCAGGGTTATACAAAAGCACAAGTTATACAGCTACTAAGTAACTGTGTGATGTCAAATACTAGAAAGAAACACAGGCCAGTCAGACTCAAAGTTCTGTGAATAAAAGTCAGAATAAGAGCTCAGAAGTTCAAATTTGGCAAACCTTTTCGGAATAAGCTGTTAAACAAACTAAAAACTGTTTCAGGGTTTCTGAGCCATACTTTACATCTTTGTAACACATTCATTTTTGTTTTAGTTACTTTTTAATACTGCAGAAACCATGCTCAGCCATTAGGTCATAGTTCATTAATCCCTGATCTAAAGATTTTGAACACAGAAATTAATTCAGGATGAGGCTGGGATGTCAGAGCATTAATTACTAGTCTTTCTTCTGAGGTTCCATGGTCAATACTGCTGAATACTGGCAAAGTATCAATTTCTGAAAGTTTTATTTTGTAATTTTTTAAGAACAAGTTGCCATAAATACCTAATCAAAATATAGGCTTGATTCATTTATGAAGATTTCAAATATACCTCTTTGCATGAATAATTCATATCCTTATAAAATTGAGCTATTTTAAAATTTAGTAAATAATGCAATAATTCTTAATTATCACATATACAATAGCCATTATCCATATTTAAATGTGTCATTGTCCATTTTTAAAAACACAAATAAAACTATAGAAGATGATATATTTTAGCCCTGTTATCCCTAGAAACAGGATAACAATCTACACTGCTATAATGGTACAGGTTTTTATTCAACAGAAAGAGTGAGCCTGTGTTCTTGGTCAGCTGGGAGGAGCGATTGTCAGAAGTTGCATTTGAACTGCTTCCTTCTTTTTCACCCCAAGGCTGACCCTAGGTCTGTACTCTTCCTTTCCTTGAAACTCAAAGTGATGTAACAGTTGCATGTTGAGAGTTGAAATTGGGGAGCTGTCCCTTACTCCTTAGGAACAATATAAAGTATCTTGTTAAATGTCAGAGCAAAGCTAGGTGTCTTGAGACATTGTAATAGAATCTCTCAACATCTACCAATGACTGAAGTGGACCCATCAAGAGGCAGACAAGAATGGAGAGGGACTCAGAGGATGCTACCCCTTGCTTACTTCAGATAGATTTATGGAAAAAAGAAGTCATTCCCTTAGTGTTTACAACTGGTGATCCCCCCAGGCTCTAATGTATTCTCCCAATCCAGTGGTCACAGAGATAGCCCTAATTAAACCAAATGGGTAGCACAACAAAACCAGAAGTCATGAATCTGGGAAAGAAACAAGGGTGTGGGAGGTTGGCATTGTCAAAGAATGGCTTTAAGAAAAATCTAATTAACCAATTAAAAAAAAACTAAGTATATTTAAGAGTACTTAAGTAGCCTGTCGTTAAGTGAATTAATAGTGTAAAATGATCCGAATAGTGCAGGCCTATAGCGGCTGTATCAAAGCACTAACGCTCACTATTATTACTTGAATCCTACTTGTGGTAGCTTCGCACACCAGAAAGCCGTGTCATTCTCCTAAATAACCCACTTACGACACCGTGATTGCCAGTTCTTGTTGTAGCATGTTATCGCCTGAATAACTCTATCAAGTTTTCTGGGAGGGCATCTAATGACTCTTAATTTATTTGAGTGGTCTATAAAACATTACTAATGTGAGCTCAGTTGTACAGTGGATCAGGAAGCCATATTTGAGATTTTAGTTGCCTTTACAATGGTACTAGACTTCATCACTGTCAACAACATCATATGATGACTTTTGAAAAAACTTTGAGGAAACACGTTGATATGTTGTCTATAATTTGAAATAAGAAAACCTTGTCTCTAAGGATTATATGCTCAAGGTTACCTAGGAATGATAAAGCCCTGTCTGGAGTCAGCCCAGACCATTGCATGCCAAGCCCAATGCTGTCCTTCTCAGTTTGTTGAGTCAATGATAGCAGGACAGGAGACAGCCCAGAGCAGCACTGCAGCCTTGGGTTTCTCTTAATCTTTCCAAGGACTTCCATTTAGGTTGGACTCTTTGCTTTACTAGAGAAAATTTCAGAACAAGTCAGTATGAAGCAGACATTCTATCATAGATCTCAGGACAAGTGATTAGTAGGATATGAGATGCTCAGGAGAGGAAAAAGACTTACTCAAGTGTGCTTTTCCAAGGGTGTGTGTGTGTGTGTGTGTGTGTGTGTGTGTGTGTGTGTGTGTGTGTGTTGTGTGTGTGTGTGTGTTTGTGTGTGTATGTATGTCTGTGTATGTGTGTGTGTGTGTGTATGTACGCGAGTACGTGCATCCTAGTGACGAATGTATATAGAGTTTGGAAGCTTTTGGAATTTCACTGTTCAACAGGTTTCTAAGAGACCCTCACCTCCTCTCTTGTTTTCCCTTTTCAATAATAGCGATTACAGGGTGACTCCAAAGATGCCTTGGATGGGATTACAATCTGATATAATAAAATCAGAAGCCATTAGGAATGCACAGGGGACTTAGGACATGTACTTTTACTTTAAATGGGGTTTGTGGTGAGATTCCTAGAAGAGTGAAGGTTCACAGCTGGGTAGAGAGGAAGTTAATTGTTAATTGTGCTGGAATTCCTGATTCTAGTTGAAGTTGGCAAGAGCCTTCAACCAGATTCTGGAATGAGGAGCTCTTTCCTTTACATGTACTCATAATATCTCCTATCTTTCTATCCTGCCTCACTTTTTAGAACAAGCAAAGCTCCTTGCCTGAGGATTCCTGGATAATATGCTATACTACCCTGTGTAACAAAATCCAGCTGACTGACTAGCTGAATGCATAGATAGCCGAGGAACGCTGTCTCTGGGAAAATATGTAACCCTGACAGACGTACTACCTGTCTGTCACATATTTATGTACACATATTCTCAGACACGTCATTTGCTTGTGCCCTGAAGAGCTGTGTATAGTCTAAACATTGCAGAAAAAAAACCCAAGCTCTGACTTCAGAAAGAAACTGGGGTAAGCTGAAGTTTCCTTTGTTTCTCCACCTGTGTCCTTCCCCAGTGCCCAGCCAGTAGGAAAACCCCCTGAGTGGGGTAGAGATTGAAGGGGTGAAGAAGAAAGCCAGACGTCAAGTAGAAGTTGTACATCTCCCAATAATAAAATCATGAGTGTGGACATGTCTGTGGGAATACCAAGTTCTTTTAACTTGGGTAATATGAGAATGGAGAGAGCATGGCTTTCACTTTCTGTATGACATCTACTGAGTCATGAACATGCCCTATATGTTGTTATATATCAAAGGTGAGGTAGAAACAATAACTTGACGCAGTGCAGCCAGTGACGGTCCTTAATGTGTCACTTTGAATAGGGTATGAAAGGCCATCTGAAAACATCCCAAGGTTGCTGAGTATAATGGTTTATCTTCATCTTGTCTTGATTTGAAATCATCTGAGGGACACAACTCTAGGTGTGTCATGAGGACATTTCCATATAGTTGACTGAGGTGTGAGGGCCTACCCAAATGTGGCCTTACCCTATGGCCTGACATGCCAGGGTGAATAGAGAGAAGCAGGAAATGACCAGATAAAAATCAGGCTTCCCATCTCTGCTTCCTAAGCAGTGCCAGGGTACAAGTCCCTCTTCCGTTATGCCTTCCACAGCATGGTGGACCTCATTTCTTTGAACTATGAGCTAAACTAACTGTTTCTCCCTTAAGTTGCTTATTGTCTGACATTTGGTCACAACAATGAGGAAAGTAACTAATACATTGAGTGAGAGACAAAAACCATCTAGGAAACAGTGATCCCACTGGAGGCCTTGGGGCCACCATAAGGTGATCCTGGGTCAGAAGGATGAAGCTCAGACATGTGGCTGCTGGAGTTCTGGGAGGACATAGGTGCATCCTAGACCATAGCTGGTGTATAGGAGCATATCTTAGATGCACAGCGGGCGGGGCACCTCAGGAGCAGTGTTAGCAGAGCACCAAAGCAAACAAGCAGGAGGAGTGTATGTCTATACTCATCACCCGGAAACACTATGATGCATAAGCAAGAGTAGCTGGACATTTGTGACTGAATAGTCCAATAAGATGAGGAGAGAAAGGGAAAAAATAAATCTTCACTGTGACTTACTCATTAAAGTTCCCACAGCAGTTTAGAAATCGTTGAGTTTAATGGGTTTACTTAAGAAATTACATTAATGTGTCTCTGTTAGCTTAAATGAAGATTCAAGACAAAATGTTGGACGTCACATAGGAAGAATAAAAATGGACTTTCCTCCTTGTTTGATTGTATCTGTTTAAAGAAATGAGTAGTTACATTGGCTATTGTTTAATCAAATACCAATTTTATGCATATACTTCATACATACCAACTCATCTAATCTTAATTATGTGAGGAACATATTACTTTCCTCTCTTTGAAAAACCATGTAGAATGAATTTCCTACACCAAATACCTGCTAATCATTAATAAATCCAGAATTTGTGTCCTAGTCTGTACACAGCTAAACATGCGTATTCTTCGGGACACTGAGAAGAACATATCCAGGTCACTCTATGTATCTTCGACTTTTAAATCATGTGATTTATATTATCACACATGTAACAATAAATACAATCAGAATAATGCTCAAGCTTTTAGTGACACAATCTTTATCTCCAGATCTTTTTCACCCCAATGGACAATGATACACACAAGGCACAGAATTCCTTCCTCATCTCTTCTTTACAAAGGACCAAAGAGCAGTGATCCCTAAACTACATCTGTTCATGGACGAAAGGCAGGCAAGGTAGGCAGTGGTAAACTCCTGCTCTGCGATGTTAACAAAACAGTAAAGTTTCAAGGTACAGATTCATTAAAAGCCTGTTGGGCCTATAGTTCTTTTTTTTTCTCATTAAGAATATTTGCTTATTCCCTATAACACTCTAGGCACAGAATGGGGGCATGGAAGAGTTTCAGGAGGCTTTTAGTATTCTTTTAGAGGGAGAATTTTGAATACCGCATAATCCCCAGAGGTCCTTCCATAGTAGATAGCTACTCTTCTATTTATGATGGTCTTCCTTGGATTAGTATAGTACTCCACGCAAAGATTGTAAGACTTTCTGAGTTCCTGTGTCCTTGCTCTGCCCTCATTCTCCAGATCACAAACACGTGGTGCCTGTGCTCTTATGTCTAAAGAAGCCCTCACTGTGAAATGTGTCATGTGTGCCTAAGCATGTCCTCTCCTATGCTGGCAGACTACATCACCTGCCCCAGCTCTCTAGCCATCCCTCCATCCATACCCATTGCCATATGACTGTGAAGATTTTCCACTGTAAAGAGCAGAGCACATTTCTCATGGCTTAAATTTAAATGTAGCCATGTGACTGGCCTTGACCAATAGAAAAGGAGAAGATTAGTTGTCTGTCCTAATACTGGGCTGTAAGAAGACTTTGGCATTTTTGCTTGTGGAATTAAGTTGAACTGCACCAGATACAAACTTCCTAGTTCAGCTGAGCTATAACAGAACTGTATGTGCTTGAGCATGGCTATTAGAAATCAGATAAAGCATGCAGCTAGCTCCTTATAGACTGGCTATTCCTTAGTCAACCACCAGAATAGAGAGCTAGTTCTTCCAGCTTTGATACTGATATTTTGTGGTTAATGTTCCTCAGCATTAATCTGACCATTGTTAGTTGCTCCCTGGAATGGCCATTCTTTGTGTTTCCAACACAGACTACCAGCTGTGATTCCTCTTTCCCTCAAGACAATGTGATTTTCAGAGACTCCACTGGTCTTCCCTATCTCTGACATTGGTTAACAGAAACCCTGCTCTGCCTTCAGTAACTCGCTCCCATTTTCTCCAAAAGAAATACTTTTGTAACATTTGCACAGCCCCTTTTCAAAGATTCTCTTCTCTAAAACACAGGAAGTTTGTGCGTATTTAAACATCAAAAAGCCCACTAGTACTCCTCTCCCAGAACATGATAGCATGATCAGCCAACTCCATGAAACCCCTGGGAATCTCCAGGATGGGCCTTTATAGACCGTTGAAGGCTTCTGTATTTGGAAATGTCTCTGATACACATCACATGTACATGGTATCCTATCGTACATATAATTCTAAGTCAATGCTTTTATGAAATAATTTTAAGTTCAAGGAAATTGAAGTCTACAAAATCTCTACATCTTTTTTTTTTGTTTGTTTGTTTGAAACAGGGTTCCTCTGTGTGGTTTTGGTGCCTGTCCTGGAGCTCGCTCTGTAGACTAGGCTCACCTCAAACTCACAGAGATCTACCTGGCTCTTGCCTCTGAGTGCTGCAATTAAAGGCATGTGCCACCACCACCCTCAACATCTATGTTAGTTAACTTTCTGTTACTGTAATACATACTGAAGATAACCAACTTTTAGAAAGAAGAAGCTATTTTCTCTCATAGTTTTGAGAGTTCCCACCATGATCAATTGACCCTGTGATGGCATGCCATGGCAAGAACATATGTCTGTAGTTTCTTTTCATCTTTCTGTAATGAAATACTCCAAAAGGAGCAAGTTCAGGGGGGGGGGAATGGTTTATTCAAGCTCACAGTTAAAGGTTACAATCCATCACTGTGAGAGAAGTCACAGCAGCAGCAGCTGGAGAGGGGTGGTCACATTTTATCCTCAGTAAAGAGAGAGACAGCAATGGGTGGGTGTGTGCTGGCTCTTGCTCAGCATACTTTCTCTGCTTACACAACCCAGGTACTTCCTGCAGTTAAGGTGGGCTTTCCCACATCAGTTCACATGCACACAATCAAGACAATCCACATAGGCATGGCTGGAGGTCTAACACCCTTGTGGTCTGGATTCTGTAAGGGTGATAGCTGGGGATGTCTTACTGTGCACTGTGAATATATGCTGTTCCCATTAGTTTATAAATAAGCCTCTTTGGCCTGTGGCAAGGCAGATTAGAGGCAGGCGGGAAATCCAAGGAGAGAGACAGGCAAGAGAAAGGCAGAGTCTGGAGAGACATGAGCCCAAGGAGCAACAAGTTGTCAGCAGACTAGTAATGCCACGGCCACGAGGCAATGAATACATTTATAGAAATGGGTTAATTTAAGATGAAAGAGCTAGCTAACAAGAGGCTGAAGCCTAGGCCATATAGTTTGTAGTTAATATAAGCCTCTGAATGATAATTTTATAAGTATCTGCGGGACCTCTGGTGGGAGAGATTTGTCCCTACCACAAGCCTGGGTGGGACCAGGAAACCTTCAGCTACTGGTGATAACACTAGCCATCACACCTGCAAGAGACCAGGGTCTTGCTATGCCTTCAAGGCCACACCTCCAATGACCTATAGACCTCATATTAGATCTCTTCTTTATAGTTTCTACCACCTTTCAATAGTGCCAATCTAGAAATCAAGCCTTTGCCCACATGGACTTTTGGGTGACTCCTATCTAAAGCATAGAAATATTGCCTCTAAATGAAGACACCTAAGAAGAGAGCCATGATCAGAACTAAGGTTATTTTTCTTTAAGTTCTCCATTCATCATCTTGCCATTTAAACTATGTAGGGGGTTGTCGAAGAAGGATCAATAAAGCATCCCACTTCTGTGTTCTGTGGAAATTGACAAATAAAATAGGCTATTGGCAAGTGGAGGTTGGAAATACACTTTTCTTCTTCCAGAAGCCAGACTGGAAGACAGGACTCGCTGTCACTCAAGTGAGCCTGGCAAATCCGGACTCCAACAGTGGGAAATAACCTTCACTGGGAGATCAAGATGGCTTCTCTGTGTGAGCAACTCACTCTCTAAAAGAAGAAGAATCTGAGCTGAGTATTCCCAGACAATTTGGAAGCTAAGAGACTCCACCGTTCCCCAGAGGGTAATAAATAAGGAGACAAGGGAACCAGGAAGTTAAACTATTCCCTTTATGAAAAGGAAATAATGAAAGCTGAATCAGTATATTCTTGCAGTACGTTGTATTTATTTACTATCAACCTATGTGGGACTTTATTAGAAAAATTCCCATCACATCCTTCTACTGCCATAAAGCAGGGCAAAGTGACTTTTCTCTCTTTATTGACAAAGGCGACAGCATCTTTTAACTCCTTAAGCTGAAGCACTGTGCAGTGCAGAGGAGTGGAGAGGGGCCTTTGTGTGCATCTGACCTGGCCAAGCCGTGCATAAGAAAAACTGCTCTGTGTTTCATCAATTTGTTCACTAGTAAGGAGCTATCTTATTTCCAATAAAGACTTATCTGAATCCTATTATAGTTGGCCTTGCCCACTTTCAGATGGAATAGTGTGCTTTTATTCTCAAACAGATTCATCTTCTTCTAGAAACACATCTCTCAGAAAAATTTGGCTCCTCAGTGTGCTACCATTTTAGCACATGCCCAACCTATGACCAAGTTCAGCTGCAAAGGGGCTTATTGGGGTCAATGAACATGGCACAATACACACTTAAGTTGTAAGAATTGATAGATGGGTTCCCCAATATGATTGCCAAGGCTCTTTATAAAGTAGGTGGAGAGCAGGAATGGTTCTCATCATATCCTGTCTCCGCCATCTCACCATCCTGATTCATCTGCAGTGAAAAAGAGGGAAGATGGGTGTGGGAGTGTGTGTGTGTGTGTGTGTGTGTGTGTGTGTGTGTGTGTGTGTGTGTGTGTTTCAAATTGCATATTTTTGGCTACATCTCCAATGAGATGATTAAAGAACTCTAGCTCTTTGCAACCAGCTCAGCCAAAAGTCTGACTATGCCTCGCTTTCCCAATGTGGTTCTCATTTGCTTCCAACCTCATTCATTTCTTATTATTTGTCTTTCAGAGAAAAAGGCAGCAAGAAAAATCAACCTTGGGCTTCGTTAATTAAGGCTCACATTCTTGCTGGTATATTTCAGGAAGACAGTCGGTAACGTTTGCCCTACTCTCTGGAGACCCTTATAATGTGGTCCTATTCATTCATCAGGGCTCTGTGCAGCTTTGGGCCCATACGGGTTTGGTGGTCTTTAAGTCTGTTTTCAAATGGAGTTGTGGACATGGCATCAGTTTTTTTTAAAAGTGATTTAAAACTGCAGAATTCAAATAAGCAAGAACTAAGGTAGTCTCGTGGCTACCCCCTGGGAAGAAAATAGGAAGTGAGGATTTCTATCTGACTTGGTGTTTTTAATAATTAAAAAGGAAAAGAAAGGCAAGCACCAGCCCACTCACTCCTCACACTCCCAAATTCCACACACTTCAATCTCATTTCCTCACTTGCCTGCTCTCTGACATCCTGACCCATCTCAAGCTTGGCCTCGTTTTTCCATAATAAACAAAAATAAATGCAGGGAAATTTAGGGTTATTTTCCCAAACATGGAACCAGACACAGTCAGGAAGAGAAGTCATGTGTCTGCCTTCTGGTCTCCTTTTCTCTCATATTTCTGCTTCTGGGAAGAGGACCAGTGTGATTCAGTTATTTCATCTCAGTACCTTTTGCTGTGTTTATCAAAACAAAGCATTCAAGCTGGGATCCCCAAGGTAAGAATGGATCTTTAAGCAAGGTTAACCATCTGTTTATTCAATTCTTCTGCTACAAGCAGTAGTATGGGTGTCTTAGAAGCTGAGAAATGAAGTCACAATTCACACAAAAAGATTCCACATACAGGACAGAGCAGGGCAGACATACGGCAAGAAAATGAGTCATAGGAAGGGATGAGAGGAGGGAATGTGAAATATGTCTCATAATATTGATGTCATTGGTTTGGGGTAGGTTGGGCAATTCTTCACACACCATCATAGTTCCAAAATACTTAGGCTCTGTCATAGTAGCCAGGTAAAAAACAATGATGTGAACAGTGTCCAAGCATTTGAGAATATATATGGTGGAACATTCCGTTACAGGACCCTCTTGTTCCAACCAGGTGTGGTGTCAAACCCGGGGTAATGGGCCTGAGAAACTGAAAACAAGGATCTCCTGTGGCCTGGGATGAAGAAAGATACAGGGACGCTGATATTTTGAAATCAAGATGATGAGGATGGAGGCTCAGAAAGAGTAGCCAGAGAGGCAAGAACCACCTCAAAGTAAGTCCCAAAGTAAGCACAAATAGTACCCAGTGTCCTAGATGCTATTGACACCTCAAGATGAGAGTGGAGTCTCAAACCTTGGCTCAGGAGTGATTTTGAACTATAAAAGTAGAAACCAAAACCTGGTTTAATGGGAAGAATGGACATGATTATTGACATCACTTATCTAAGACAAATCTTTGAAAAATAAAATTAAGCAGTATGCAGAGAGTGAGAGACCTTGGAATACTCAACTGTAAATGTAATGTCTCCATTAAATCCCTCCCCTCAGAGCTCAGGGAACCCCATGGAAGAGGAGGCATAAGAGCCAAAAGAGATGGAGGACACTAATGGAACAGGCCCTCTGAATCAACTTGATCAGTGCTCACATGAACTCATAAAGACTGAGGCAGCAAGCATGGGCCTGCTGGGGGGGGGTCTGCATCAGGTCCTCTGTGCTTATTTTATGGCTTTTGGTTTATGGGATTACTGAGTGTGTGAACGAGTGGGTCTCTGATTCTTGTGCCAGCTCTTGGACTCTTTTCCTTCTGTTTGCTTGTCCTATCCAATTCCAATGAGATAGTTTTTATTTTCTCTTATTGTATTTTATTGTTATTTGTTATTATTGTCTCTTTTAGAATCCTGTTCTCTTCTAATGAGAGACAGAAAGGGAGTGGATCCAGATGGGGGGGAAGTGGAGAGGAGTTGAAAGGAGAAGAGGGAGGGAAAACAACAATCAGGACGTAGTGTGGTGAAAAGAATCTATTCCAATAAAAGAAATGATTAAAGACAGGGAAGGAAGGAAGGAAGGGAGGGAGGGAGGGAGGGAGGGAGGGAGGAAGCAGGTTTTTGTGTTGGGAAGGTAAGCTCTCTATTATCTGTTCTTTTTGATGCTGCAGAATAATTACCTCATCCAGGTACCATTAGTTTTCAGCTTACTAGAACAATAGTTCATGTTGACAGATCTGCAACTCAAGGCCCCTAACACTCATAATCATTTATATACATTTTTCATCTGTTTAATCTTCATAGTGACCCTTTATGGTAATTGCTACTATTGAACTCATTTTGCAGATGAGGAAACCAAAGCATGGAAGGGTTCACTAATCTGGCCAAGATGGTATACTGAGTAGGATGTGAAGGCAGAATTCAAAAATTCGGGACCCAGCACAAGCCCTCCACCTTCAGTAGCATCAGCTTTTGATCAGAGGATCTTTCTTCCAGATCTTGCTTTGCTGAGTACCACTTCATCCTTCCAGTGATTGCAGATATGGAAGGCAGAGGCATTAGAAGGCTCCCAAAGCCCCAGTGTTCTGTAGTTATGACACTCTGCTGGATTATCATGTACTGGACTTCTGTTGTCTGTGATCTTTATTAAACCTCACAGGCTACAGCCCCTGACACTGGAGACTAGTTAAGAACTAGAGTGATGATGATGGGCAAGGAGGACCCAGGAGACTTAGGCAATGCCAGATTATTGTGGTAGGGGAATAACATTTGATGTTGGTCCTTGTGTCCCTAACAATAAGTCTCACTGATCAAGTGTGACCAAGCTCTCAGGCCACTTTTCCTACATACTCCTATGAGGAAAAATGCTCCTTGGCAGCAATATTCCATCATGTCTGTTTCCCTATCTTTGATAACACCACCTACTACATTACAGCTGATGAGATGACCTGAGTCAAGATATCCCTATACAGTATCTCCAGAATGCGTTAACACAGTTACTCCATGGTACTGTGACAAGACTCTGGGTCAGTCTGTCTTTTTCCTCTGCTATCTTTAGCATCATGGCTCATTGACTTGGTAGCTTTCCTTACATCTGAAGGTCTCAAGTATACTGTTACCCACAAACAGGGCAGTCTCCACTAGTTGCTGTGTTTAAGAAGAACAAACTCCTTTTCAGAAGCTGCCTATCAAACATCCCTCACCTACATTGACTGGAACTGAGTAGCATGCTCACTCTCAAGCACTGTAAAAAAACAAGCTTATCTTTCACCAAAGTAATAGAAAGAAGGTGGGGAAAACCCTCAGAGCACTAAATGCAAAGAAGAATTTGGAGTTGAGTGAAAGTTGGCAGTGCATAATTTTTGCATGTGCAGCCACAATGTCTGATAAAACAGCACCTGCTGGTGTATTGACTTTCACCTTATCGTGGATCATTCCATCAGTTACAGGAACTGAGATGTGAGGATACAGGATCTGAGAGAACAGGCTTAGATGAGAAGAGAGAAGCAAGCTCTAGGAAAGGCTGGAAGTGTGTGCTGTGTCATGCTGTGGAGATGGAGGCACACAGGGAAGAACCAAAGGCTGGTATGAAAATGTTTCCATGTTCAAAGCAATGCTGTAGGCCATAACACATGTTATTCCATTAATCCTTTTAAAATCCTTCTCAATTATACACACACACACACACACACACACACACACACACACATTCTCCTAATTCAGGAAAAAGAGGGGGGGTGGAGGGAGGGAAGGGAAGGGAAGGGAAGGGAAGGGAAGGGAAGGGAAGGGAAGGGAAGGGAAGGGAAGGGAAGGGAAGAAGGAAGACTCAAAAGATGAGTCCACTTGCTGGCTGTGGACACTGACTACAGAACCAAACTGTATAAGGAATAATAAGAATAGAAACAATTCGCCATCCGCAGCAACTTTGGGCCTCTTGTCTCTGTAACATCTCTTGACAAGATGGAGAGACTGAGAACAGGTCTTCAAGGAGAGAGGAAACTTGAAAGTTGTTAGTAAAGGGGGAAAGAAAGGAGAATCCACAAAGCCCCAGCTGCTGAGAACAAATTAGCCAGAAATCAATTTGATGAAATGATTAACCTGGCAAGTGAGCCATGTGCCACACTAGCAATTGCTAACTTATTTCTGTTAGTTATTTGTAGAGTTCATGGCAATCCATGCTGTTTATGGTCATTTCAACAGATTCTGCAGAATTCTCTCTTGGATCCCTGAGGCTTTTCCACCAGAAGAACAAATTATCACAGAATTTTGCTTAGAGGAGAGACCTCTATGGTGGAAGTGTGGTCCCAGTTTTCATGGAATTATGAGGCATGTCTTTGGGCTGGAGATGCTTACAAAGCATAAAAAAATGGTCATTTAGTCAGGCAGCAGTGCCAAGTCAACCACAACTGGGCATGCAGGGACTGAGGTGGCTGCCTTCACCATCAGGCAAGTCAGAATTAGGGATTGAAAGTGTGTCAGTGCTGGCTTCCTGAATCTAAAATGAGTATAACCACTAACCGACAAGTGTGCAGACGACACCCACAAGGGGTGTCCATCCACCCAGGATGCTCCGTGCTCTCCACAGCTGACCAACCAGGATGCGAGCACTCTGTCCAAGTGCAGAAGCCAATTTGCACGGTTGGCTCCATTGTCATTTGATAAATAGCCTTTCTGCAGAGTGACACAGAGAGAGTGCTGCTGGGCCCATAGCCCAGATGGGTGGCTCCACATAGCTCTCTGCAACTAACATTCTCAGAAGGGGAACTATTAACACATTAATGTGAAGAAGCCAAGGGTTGTATAAGGCAATAAATACAAAATCTCAGTTTTATTTATGCATTTTTCCCAATCATTTATCTACTGGATTGTCCTAAACAGGTATGTCAGGCTACTCAGAACTGTTCAAGCCACTGACTTTCAACACTAGAACAATCTTCTTGAATCCAGCATCTGTTGTCTCTGAGCTGAATAACTGAATTTCTTATATTTTCTGAGCCTGTTTCCTAGCTATAATGCTCAGAACACCCTACCCAAAGTTTTGGGGCCATCATGTGGCTCCATGCATTTTGCATTTGAATGAAGAACTAAACTCTGCCCACGCACTCTCTTCCCGAGCGCCTTGTAAATTGTTTGAAATTGGTATGATTCAATGGTTTTCTTATTCCATTCATAATATTAATTTAAATAAACAAGAAAAAGAAAATTATATTTGAGAAGCATTAAATGTGCAGATACAAAAATTCCACCTCATGCCCAAATATCGCTACTTGGCATGCCTTGCCTCACTTCTGGTCATACTGCTGGGTGCCTGCCTGCTGCCTGTCCCAGCAATCTCGAATTTCACTTTGCCCTCGTTGCCTGCAGGCTGGGGCCTGCTTCCTCTTCCTTGTCTGGAGCGACTCCTGGCTCTCTTACTGTGTGCTTGTCTTTCTTGTTTCCACTGAAACCTGTGGACCTAATGGAGGGTGACACCCTGGATGGTCCCCATCTCCTTTCTTTGCTCGATGACCTCCATTCCTTCTCTGGTACTTACATCTTGACTCTGCTCCCTTTCATCGCTCTGTTGTAGAAAGCCCTTCTTCCAATTAGCAGGCTCATCTTACTCTTTGGCAAATTCTTCTCTAGTGTTACTTGTCCACTTCAGTAACAACAGCTTCCAGCTCCAGGTCCCATTTCAGTACCTCTCTGTATCTCATCATATATATATTACGGATATATCACATATGTGGATATATATATAAACACAAATCATCCATGCATCACTTATAGCCCTTAACACAAAGGAGCATTTACAATGTTATTTAAGTAGGTCATATAGTGTACCGTTTGGGCAATAATGATAGACGAGAGTTTTATGTATTCATACAGAATGTAATTTTTAAATTTTATATATAGTTAGTGTTTTTATCACATTTACTTTATGTTTTTATTGTTTGGCAGTTTCGTAGTTTTGTATAATCAGTGTCAGTAATTTTATACATTCCATGTCTCTCGTGTGCACCAGTTCCCTTCTCAGCAAGTCCCCCTTCACTTTGGTGTCTTCTTCTGTGTGTGGCCCCCTGACTTTAGAGTTTCTCACCCAAGTGTAATGGGAGGTTATTAACTGGAAGCAGGGACAACTTAACAAATGACTACACCATTGAAGAAAATGATATGTTAGTCCTCCAACAATTTTTAATTGTCAGTAGTCCCTTGGAGAAGGGTGGGACCTCGTGGGACAGTCCTCCATCCTGGATGAAACGTTGAGGGACCCAGTCTTGTGCCAGTCTTGTACAGGTGACCACAGTTGCAGAGAGTTCATGGGTGCCACGGCTCTGTTGTTTCTAGAAGATAAAAGAAAGCAATTAGAATTATTTCCGTGCACACTTAATGGACATCGAGCCCTGAGAGTCAGAATTCAGCTGTGTTTATCCTTTTGTCTCATACCCTGTATACATCTATTCCATACAGTGGTCACTTGCCACATATGGTTTTTAAAACATAAATAAAAAATATTCAGTACAATTCAAACTTCAGTTCCTCACTCACACTGGTCACATGCTCACATGTCAGTAGCCACATGTTGCTGTGATCCACAGGAACACCACTGAAGTTTTCCTGGACAGCCCTGCACTGCCTCACCTGCTGATGTCTGCTCCTTCTTCCCACGTTACCAGGTCCTTGGAAACCCAGAGGAGACACGTGTTTACTTGCAAAAGGTAATCATTCTTTTTTCATTCTGCTGAGCAAAAAGAAAAGATGAATTTGACTCAGCTTTCTCTCTGGCTGTGTGTGAAGCAGAACTGAAGGATGTTGCTTCCCGGGATCCAGAAGGAATCACAGGATCACTGTTCCCTGTTCTCGGAGCTTGGCCCCTGGCTTCTGTGCAATGCTCTTGGGGCTCTGTGTGAATGGCAGTGATGACACATTTAATGAAAGGTAAATATATACGATCAGTCTCCAGCAGATGTGGCCTGTGGGGGAGTCAGCACAGGAATGAGAGCCCACAGTTACACTCTAGGCACACCTGTGAGGGTGCCCTGCAGAAGGTTAACCTTGTTGTTCAGAAACAGCGGAGACGGTGATCAGAGTACCAAAATTCTATCGGTGCCCCTCCAATTCCATTAAGATGTCAGTGTGCTTGAAACTGGAGCAGTTTTTTGAGTTGTCATTAAAAACTACCAGAGAATATGCACAGCCATCTGAGTGATATCCCAGGGCACTGCTGGCATCTAGTGTAGAGACAGGGAAATGACTGTCAAGCAAATACTCAGGGGCTCACCAAGTGAGCATCCCAACAAGATTCAAGTAACATTGCTGTGTGCACACTGGATGCCTCTTCTCTAACAAGAGCAGCTGCCAACAGATGAGGATTCATAAAAATGAAAAGAAGTTTCTCCAGTGAATCCAGACAACACTTAGAACACTGGCTGTCAATGCTACCAAATACAGTTCCCACCTATGTAAGACATAAGTTATTACCATCCTCAAATTTAATCTATAGGCATTTAAAACCTGCCTGTGTACATTACTATAAAATCAAATAACTAACAAAAAGAGGACATTTGAAATTACAAAATGACAGTGTATTTTAATGAGCATTTATTTATATATTCAGCACATAATTGGGCCACCAGCTTTTTACTTACATAGAATGAGTAAGTTTGAACTTAAGGATTATTAGTAAGAAGTAAGAGTATACAGAGGGGCAGAAACAAGGAACCACAGATAAGAAAAGACATGGGACATTTGTCTCTCTGGTTCTGAGTTACCTCAATCAATATGATCTTTCTTACTTCCACCCATTACCTGCAGATTTCATGATTTCCCTTCTCTTTACAGTCCAATAGTATGCTGTAGTGTATATATACCACATTTTTATTATGTATTCACCATTTGAAGGGCATTTAGCGTGTTTTCATTTCTTAGCTATTGTGGGAAGAACCCACACTCCTTTAATTGGTTAATCAATACTAAGTAGCCAGCCTTGTAACATTATACAGACTGACCAAGTTGTGTTTATATATTTAGGATATAAATATGCATATATATAACAACAATTAAAGAAAAAGAGGCAATGAATCTGAGAGAGAAGGAGGCAATCTTCTGGGAGGGTTTGAGAGAGAAAATGGAAGGGGAGAAATTATGTAAATATAATTTCTTTTTTAAAAGCCAATCTTTTTTTATTTTATTGAAAATAGATTTTTTCATACAATGTATTCTAATTTCAGCTTCCCTTCCCTCCCCCAGTTCCTCCCCACCTTCCCCTCTAAAAATCTACCCCTTTCTGTCTCTCCTTAGAAAATGAACAGCTATCTAGGGGATAATAATAAAATTAAATTAAATACAATAAGACAGAACAAAAGTAAACCAAGTGGAATAGGACAAAACTAACAGAAAGAAAAGAGACCCCCCCAAAAAAGGAACATGAAACAGATACAGAGGCAGAGTCCCACTCATTTGTATGTTCAGGAATCCCATAAAAACACAAAATCAATAGTCATAATATGTGGGATGACTCAGCCCTAACAGGCCTGAGAGACAGCCAGCCCAAACCAGTAATGAGAGCATGTGCATAAGATACTTTCTGAGAGTCAACCTGGGTCTGCCTAAGGGCCTTAGCAACAGCAGCTGAGACATGATCTGAGATGACCTGGACCAATGAGAGGCAGCCATGTCACAGCAGCAGATGCATATTCATCACACCTTCCCCCAGGGTATATAAGGCTTGCCTCTTCCTGAATAAACTGAGATTGTTTCAACATCCTCCCAGTGTCTGTGTCATTGACTCTGTGCCTGCTCACCCCCCTTCCACACTCCCTGCCAAGGGAAAAGTACAGGACCCTGCTACAATAATATATATACAAAACTTTTAGGGCAATAAATAAGAAAGTAAATAAAATGTAAAATTAAACATAAAAGCCCTGATTTGACATTATGAGGCAAGGAACCTCCAAAGATGCCATTGAGTTAGTTTTGTGTTGACCATCTACAGCTGAACATAAGATTTGTTTCCCTTGGAGAAAACTAATTTTTCATTTGAAAATGGTTATCAATTGGAGATTTCTTCTGAGTTATGAATTGGGGATATGTGGGAGACCAGCTCTGACTTGTCAAAGGGTTTTTTGAGGGAAAAGAGAAGAATGAATAAGTATTAGATATGGATGGAAAGAAAGACAGAGACACAGGATAGCTTCAGGAGGTCCCTGGGTCAATACCCAGTCACCTCAAGTTTTTTTAAATGGGCTTTTTATACACTACTAAGGGGAGAGGCAAAAGACCTCCCCCTTTCAAGATCAAAGCACAATGTACACCCCAGTGTAGACCCTTTAAGACACCTGATAACCACACCCTTGGTCAAATCATCCTATTATGCAGCCTTGCTGGGCAAAGCAAGCTCCGACTTTCTGACCTTGAGTAAGGCCTTACTAGGGAGCCTCTATGGGCCCCCACAGAATGTGTGTCCACTTCTTATTTCAGCTCTGTCTAGGCCCCCATATGGTATAGACCTGTGCAGGCTGTGTGCACACGCTGCCTCGGTCTCTGTGAGTTCAGATGTGCATCATCTCTGCTTTGTTTAGAAGGCCTTGTTTTCTTGGTGTCTTCCAGCCCATCTAGCTCTTACACTCTTTCTACTTCCTCTTCCATGGGGTTCCCTGAGCCCTGGGTTGGGGTGGTGGTGGTACTGAATGAGCCATCCCATTTAGGGCTAAGTGTTCCAGTGTCTTTAATTCTGTAAATTGTCTGAGTTTCTTCTCATTTGCTGCAGGAGAAAGCTTCCCTAATGATGGTTGAGTGAGGCACTGATCTAGAAGGATAGCAGAATATCTTCAGAAATCATTTTATTGCTACCTTTTTTTCCACATTCAGAGCAGTAGTGTTTGATTTTACCTTAGGTCTCTGGACTACCTACTCCCAGGGTCTTGGTCACCATATTCCCTCCCTTATCCTTCTCATCCCTCTCTGTCTCCATTTGATCTGACTCATCCCCCTCGTCCATCCATTGTAGACGAATTTCTAAATGGCCTTATTAAATAAAAAAACATGGAGCCAGAAATTTGGGTTAATGCCTTAGAGAGATCAGAGAAAGCCACCAGCCAACCTTACCTCACCAATTCCCCAGCTTCCAAATACGCCAACTTCCTGTTTACCGGGGCTTTATATGCCTTGCTTTTCTGCCCTCTCATTGGCTCTCTTAACCCAGCTACCCCACTTCCTCTTCCTATGCAGCTCTGTCACTTTCTGTCTGTCTGTACAGACTTCCAGGTCTCTATGGTTGTTACTGGGATTAAAGGCATGTGTCGCCACGCTTGGCTCTGTTCCTTGGTGTGGCCTTGAACACACAGAGATCCAACATGCTAAGGGATTAAGGGCGTGTGCTGCCTGACTTCTTTTTACTTAAAATGGCTGGTCTTTCCCTGCTGATCTCCAGGCAAACTTTATTTATGAAAGCACAAGTAAAATATCACCACATTTCAGCACAAATAAAACATCACCACAATCCTTAATTCTATTTCCCGTTCCTAGGGACACCTGTTTGTCACTCCCTCAGTGCTGTCATTTATTTTATTAATCTAAGCCATTTTGACTCATAAAAGATAAAGTCTCAAAGAAGTTTTGACTAGCATTTCCCCGATGACTAAGTATGTTAAGCATTTAAGTGCTTCTCAGCCATTTGGGTTTCTTCTTTTCAGAATTCTTTGTTTGGGTCTGTATTCCATTTTTTTTTAAACTGGGTAATTTGTTTTCTTAATATCCATTTTAATTCCAGCTCTTTATTAATTTTGGATATTAGTCCTCTATCAAATGTGTAATTGGTAAAAAAAAAATCTTTCCCACTCTGTAGGATGATACTGTGTACTGTTGATGGTCTCCTTTGCTATACAGAAGCTTTGCAGTTTCATGAGGTTCCATTTATTGATTGTTAATCTTAGTGCTTGTGCTATTGGAGTTCTGTTCAAAGGGTTTTTTTTTTCCTGTGCTCATGAGTTTAAGGCTGTTTCCCACTTTCTCTTCTATCAGGTTCAGTGTATCTGGTTTTATGTTGAGGTCTTTGATCTACTTGGACTGGAGTTTTGTGCAGGGTGGTAAGTATGGACCTATTTAGATTTTTCTATACATAGCCCATTCAGTTTGACCAGCACTGTATATATTACTGGTTTCTTTATCAAAATTCAGGTGTCCATAGGTGTGTGGATTTATGTCTAAGTCGTCAGTTCAATCTGGTTTATTAACATGTCTGTTTTTGTGCCAATATCAAGTTGTTTTTATTTCTGTAGCTTTCTATACATCTTAAAATTGAGGATGATCTCCAGGAGTTCTTTAAGTATTGTTTTAGCTATCCTGGGTTTGTGTGTGTGTGTGTGTGTGTGTGTGTGTGTGTGTGTGTGTGTGTGTGTTTCAATTTTAAGCTGAAGATTGTCCTTTCAAGATCTGTGAAGTGTGTTGGAATTTTGATGGGGGTTACATTGAATCTGTAGATTGCTTCCAATAGGACGGCCATTTTTACTTTATTTATCTTACTGATCTATGAGAATGGGAGATCTTTCCATCTTCTGATATCTTTTTAAGCTTCTTTCTTCAATGTCTGAAAGATTGTACAAGTCTTTCATTTGCTTGGGTAAAGTTACTCCAAAGTATTTTTTTTTGAGACTATTGTGAAGGGTGTTGTTTGCCTGATTGCTTTCTCAGTCTGTTTCACACACACACACACACACACACACACACACACACACACACACACACACACACTCTCTTATTTAGAGTTTCTATTGCTGTGAAGAGACACCGTGACAATAGCAATTCTTATACAGGTAAACATTTATATGGGTGGCTTACAGTTTCAGAGGTTTAGTCCATTATCATCATGATGGGACAGGGTGACATGCTGACAGACATGGTGCTGGAAAAGGAGGTGAGAGTGGAAAAGAAGCTACTTCTTGATCCCAGCGGCAACAGGAAGTGATCTCAGACACTGGGCATGGCTCGAGCATATGTGAGACCTTAAAACTCTCCTCCACAGTGACATACTTCCTCCAATAAGGCCACACCTACTCCAACAAAACAACACTTCCTAATAGTGCCACTCCCTGTGAGTTTATAGGGGCCAGTTACATTGAAACTACCACAGAAGGCTACTGATTTTTGTGAATTAATTTTGTATCCAAGTACTTTGCTAAAAGTTTTCATCAGTTGTAGGTGTTCCTCAGTGTTTACATATACTATCATTTGATCTACAAATAAAGATATTTTGACTTCTTCCATTCCAATTTGTATCCCATTCATCTTTTTCAGTTGTCTTATTACTCAAGCTAAGATTTCAAGTACTATATTGAAAAGATGTGAAGAGAGTAGGCAACCTTGCCTTGTTCCTGATTTTAGTGAAATTGCTTTGAGTTTTTCTCCATTAAAGTTGATGCTGGTTATGGACTTCCTATAAACTTCCTTTATTATGTTGAGGCATGTCCCTTGTATCCTTAATATCTCCAGGACTTTTATCACAAAGAGGTGCTGGATTTTATTTGTCAAAGACCTAATGAGATGATCATGTCATCCTGTCTTTTAGTTTGTTTATATAGTGCATTACATTTATAGACTTTAAAAAGTATGTTGAATCACCCCTGCATCTCTGGGATGATGCCTATTTGATCATGGTGGATGAACTTTTGGCTATGTTCTTGTATTTGATTTACAAGTATTTTATTGAGAATTTTTACATCTATGTTCATAAGGGAAACTGGTCTGTAATTTTCTTGCTTTGTTGGGTCTTTGCGATTAGATATCAGAGTAACTGTATCCTCATTAAATAAATTGTCCAATATTACTCCTCTTTTATTGGCATTAACTTTTCTTTGAAAGTCAAGTAGAATTCTGCACTAAAACCATCTGGCCATGAGCTTTTGGGGGTGGTGGTAGGCATTAAATTACTGCTTCTATTTCACTGGGGGGTTGTAGGTCTATTTAAAATGCTTATCTGATCTTGAATTAACTTCAGTAAGTATCAAGAAAAAAAAAGTATGTATCAAGAAAACTATCCATTTCTTTTAGATGTTCCAATTTGTCAGTTGATTTATAGTATGTCTTTATGATTCTTTGGATTTCCTTGGTGCCTATTTTATGTCCCTTTTTCATCTATAATTTTGAAAACTTAGATCTTCTCTCTCAAGTAAATTTGGTTAAGAGTTTGTTTATTTATTGACGTTCGCAAAGAACCAACTCTTTGTTTCATTCATTCTTTGAATATTTGTTGTTATTGTTTCTATTTTATTTATTTCAGTCCTGATTTTATTGCCTGGTATTTCTTTTTTTCCCTAGAGGTTTAAGTGTGCTATTAATTTACTAGTATGAGATCTTTTTTTAATATAAGCACTTAATGCTATGAACTTGCCTCTTGGAATAGCTTCATTGTGTCCCATGAGTTTGGCTATCTTGTAATTTTACTTCATCCAATTCTAAAAATATTTTAATTTCTCTCTTAACCTATTTTTCATTCAGTGAAATGCTGTTCAGTTTCCATGAATTTGTAGGCTTTCTG
>NW_023505306.1:0-12475 GCF_004664715.2 Peromyscus leucopus | reverse complement strand
AGCGAGATCTGGGCTATGAGCCACCTGTCAGCTGGGAGGAAGCCAGACAGAAAACTTCACAGTGGATCGGGTCACTAGTGGAGCAGCACAAGGGGACAATGAAAACAAAGTCTGAGTAATGTGACCATGGCAGGGACATGGCCCTGGGTGCTGTCAGTTGGTAGTTGTCAAGTCCTCCAGAAGGGACAGAGGCACAACCCAGGTCCTGCCTCCTCCCTTTGACACAGAGACCAACTTGGTGTCTTCCTCTATCACTAGATGCTTTGACAGTCACTGTCCCTGACACAGGCTTTCCTTCTCCCATCACCTGCCCACAGACACAGGGGCTGCTCTGTCTCAGCTGCTGTGAATAAAGCATACATCAATTACAATTTCCCTTCACTTGGAGTGCAACATTGGTTTTCTTTCCACTCTCAAGTCCGAGATCACATTCTGCCTTTGAGAAAACCCCATTGCTTTATGAAGGTCAACAGAAGTAGCAATAAATATTGCAATGCCTTACCTAGAGACAGCATCTTCCTATTATTGGGCATTGTTACGACTTCCTTCCATAGCCAGGCTTGGCACTTCCAGATCACAAATGGAACCTGGAAATGGCATTTTCTCACAGGAAGTACAAATTTGAGCATGGGCTTAACCAATTGTGTGGGCACTGACGACATTTTTGACATAGATTACCTCATTTCATACCTTCCAGACAGGGATCCCAATCCCATGTCATGTATGAGAGATCTTCCTATCCACCCCCCTAATGGGATGATGGAAAGTTCACTTCAGCAGAGACTGTGGAGAAACACGTAATCTTCCCTGTAAACCGTGTAGCCTGAACTTGCTTTTTATAGAGGCAGCAGCTCTGAAGAGTAGGCTGTTCCTCATTGGCAGAGCTCCAGCTCTCCTGGCCTTCTTTCTGCCTACCTAGACCTACACACAAGGCTCCCCAGAACCTTGAGGGTATCGGGAGACTGTGTACTCCTTAACTAATGACCCTGGAAAGAGAGGCAGGAGAGGGAGAAACTCTCAGCCACCACCTCCAAAGTCAGTGTCATGAAGACTCTAGAATACACCTGGATATATTAGTGACAGGTATTTTAGTCATTAATAAACCCATATTTTTACCTTACAATTTACACAATAAAGACAAGCCTGAGTTCCAGGAAAATTAAAAGGTACAGAACAGACTCAATCAATCATGTGTTCCTACTCAGCCTTGAATCTGTAAGATGTTTTCCCCATTTATTTAATTTCTACTCTTTATATATTTCATGTCTCTATCTTACTTCCATAGGGCCTCCTCTGACATTGTACCTCTTTATTTCCTTCCATTTCTCCCCTTTGCTTTCAACATTCTCTGAGCAGGCGAAGCCAGTCTGGAAATGTGTAATAACCTAAATGAGAACACAAGTATTAACTAACGATTAACCAGCAGTTGTCAGGTCAATGCAGACAGCAGTGAAGCATGCTACTTTAGACAGGTAAACACTCTGCACACGACCCTTTGCAGTGCAAGTGAAACACCACAAGGGGCAGCAAAGACACAGGAAAGTGGCAGCAGCCCCAGCTTGTGAGCCTCCTTCCCTTTTCCTCTGGATTCTGCAGGCTGTGGTCAAGGAATAAGGGAAGCACAGGAAAGTGCTCACCCATGGGTTTAAGTGTGATGTACAAATGACCGAGAGAATGGAGTAGGGCAGAAGGTGTCCAGTAAAGCTTCAGAAACCAGATGGGACTTGGAAAGGAGAGTCAGGTGAGTCCATGCAGGGAGGACAGCCTGAGAGATGGTGCAAAGGAGGAGTGTGCAGGTGAGGGAAAAGGAGGGCAAGGTGAGTAAAATCCTAGACACAACTTAGCAGGATTTACTGAGAAACAGTGGGTGTCCTGGGTGCCAGACAAAACTGGGCACTAGACAAGGGTAACCTCTGGGGACCCAGCAGTGTGTCCAGTGCATGGTCTGCTTAAGAGGCCATTCACAGGAGCATTGCAAAATACCAAAGGCAGTTAATGCTTAATCTTTGATCTCTAAATACTGGAGTGTGAGCTTTGGGAAGCAGAGAAGAGCTCAAGGAAGAGGGTGAGTGTGGAATCATCTTTCTTGACAAGATGGTGACATATCTGTTCTTTCATGTTGTTTTCTCCCAAGAATGCATCTAGCCATACTTTAACCTTTTACACATTTTCAATTGGCTGAAGATCCTTTTTAAAAAAAGAGTCAATTGTTTGGCAACGCTAATTGTATAAACTAAGAAAACCCATATGTGGCTGATCATGACCTCTGGCCTTCAGTTGCATCTCTGCTCCTAATTCCTGGTATAGTTACGAGATAAAACATGAGATCTGGTCGTGGCTGTAGACAGAAAGGTGTATAATGCTTGAGAAAGGTCATGTATGAGGGCAATACCCTGTCTGGACAAAGGCTAAAATCCCCCTTGCCATTAGGCTGTGTGGTGGTAGATGGGTGGGATTCCAAATTGTAAGAGGGAAGGAAAATGACCAGGTAGATGCATTGAAGCCTACAAAGGTACATGGTAGGAACCTGCATGATCCTGAGGCCACAAGGAAAACAAATCTGAACAGAGCAGAAAATTCAGCTGCAGAAGTAGTAGAGATCTTTGCAATGGTATAAGAGACACAGACATTGATATAAAAATCCTAAGGAAAAAACGTTGATAATCAAAGTATCAACTCAAAAAAGTGTCAAATTTTAAATTGATAATCACATGATGTCAAAGCACACAGGTTTATAAAACAAAAGTAGTAAGAATACCTAAATGATTCCATGGATTTTGCTCAATATTTTAAAGTGTTGCAACCTGTTGTTAAGTGTTCTCTAATTATATACTCTATTTCTGTAGCATCACTTGTTGATCTCCTTTGGCATAATCAAGCACAGCACAATTTGGTGAAAAACTTCCTGGTGATAAATAACTCAACCCTTGTGCCAATAAAGCCTAAGACATGACTACATCAAAACTCCTTATAAGGTACATATGACATCTACCATGAAGATGGGTTCCATATATTGATTACATGTAACATCTTCCATAAATATAGGTTGACAAGCTCATGATAAGAGTCTGGGGGAGGATTCGGTGTGGTCACAAACATACAAATAGCACAAAGTTAAACCAGGCTATTAATCACATCCTCTCCCAAACTTCATGCAGAAAACATATTATACATCTCTCTCTTTGAAGAGACAAGCTTGTGTGTTTGACATTTATAGTTCTTCTAGGATTTATCTGTGAGCATAAGGACCTCCATGCCTCTCCTAGTTGTGAGCTGCCATGTACATGCTGGAAATTGAACCTGGGTCCAGTGCAAAAGAAATGAGTGCTCTTATCTGCTGAGTCATCTCTACAGTTCCTTTTATAATGTTCTGGGACAATAACTTGTTAATTCCAATGTCAAAAAGATTAAAATAGCACTGAAAAAAATGTCTGGCTCTCACTCAGGATCCAATTGCCTCATATATCCAAATGGGAAGAGCCTCTTAAACAAAGATAACTTTTGAGTATCTGTTATAACAAGGCTTATATCTCTTATAAATAGATTACTTAATGATGTTAAGAAAACTGGAAAAATTATCTTGAGTGAGGTAACCCAGACCTATAAAGACAAATGCTGCACATGTAGTATTGAGCACTAAATCATGTCTTTAGTTTTGTGTGTTTAACTTGGAGTAACACTTCGGGTCACTGAGAGGTAGGGAGGAAGATATAAAGTATATGGAGTGTGGGTTGTATAAAACAGGTAATATGAAAAGGGAAAGGATATAATGAAGTGGAAGATTTAAGTGTGAAGGAAATTAGGAGGGTAAGACAGAAGAAGATCTAGGAAAGGATAATAAGTACTAAGATATTTGAAAAGGCATATGGAAATGAACTAATTTGTGTATATATAAGTATATGAGTTTGTTGCTTTTCTCTGGATAATGCTGTTCCTCTCAGGAAACACAGAGTGCCAAAAAAAAAAAAAAGCCTAGCACCAACTGAGTTGTTGGTCAATGCCATTCCAAAGACCTCCAAATTATACAGGATACTGCCATTGTTCTTGGTTGCCCATCATAACTTACAGTAAGACCCTATTGCTGAATACGCCACACAGTTTGGTCACAGGACATGGAAAAATTAAGCTAGCACTATCCAGGAAGCTTCTTCCCAGCTGGCTAGCTTTCATAAGGTGTCATGAAGACTACAGGGAGAAAGAAAATATCGACATTCTTATACAGTTGTGAATGCTGCTAGCTACAATAATAACCAGCCTGGAAAGATGGGCCACAGATGAAATAGTGAAACAAATGTTATGGGAGTAACAACAACTTTCTCCTTAGATATAAGGACCACTCCACAGGAGGAAATGCATTCCTAGTCCTGGAGACTTGACTAAGAACCATGGTTCTGCAGCTCATAGTTTTGGAGAGAACCTACTACTATTACTTTATTAGATGGACATAATATCCAACTGCTGTCTAAATATATATCCCTATACCCATGGATGAGTGCAGCCCTCAGTCCTCATCAGGGAAGTATTTTTGTGCAGGACAACAAAACAGAAATTCTCAACTGCCCAAAGTACAGAAGATGAGTATCTTTAGAGTTCTCAGCAGTACATGGAATGTCAACATCACACACTATCTATTGCTGCAATTAAACACCATGACCAAAAGCAAGTAGGGGAGGAAAGGGTTTATTAGGCTTGTACTTCCAAATCACTGTTCATCCTCAATGGATGTCAGGACAGAAACTCTGAACAGGGAAAGGACATAAAGGCAGGAGCTGATGCAGAGGCCATCTCCCCAAGCCACAGAGAATGCTGAAAGAAGTCACAGAAAGATTGTAAGAGCCATAGGTCAGTAAGACACCAAGTCAAACTGTGTTCTGAATGTGACAGGACTATTGTAATGAGGAAGTCACACCTGCTGTGGTGGCCTCCACAAACCTAACAAGGTTAAGTCAGTTAGCATTACATCTTGGAATGGGGAAGGGCTCAGAGCCCTCACTCCTAGCTAGGAGGCTACTGACAGCTGACAACTGCTAGGAAAGATAAAGTTAATTTTCTTTAGGAATGTGGTCCCCAGCAGGCTGACCATGTCGCAGTGGATGGTGTAACACCCATAGACATATAGGCAGCACAAATGGACTCAGCGGGTTTTTTTTCTAAGAACATGACATTGGAAAGGAGTGGGGAGTAGGGGCTTAGATCCTGGAGGAGTTGGGAGGAAGAGTGGGGGTGAATGTGATCAAAATACATTGCATGCAGGCATACAGTTCTCAAACATGTATTTAAAATAGTACATTTTTCAAGATGATAATTAAGAATACCCAGAACAATTAACATATATTGTCTGTAAGTTTAAATATTGAATATTTAAGATACAGAGGACAAGTTTTCACTGTTTCCATCACAGATTCCTGGGCTTTCATTTGAAATACAATTTATTAGGAAAGAAAGTTGGGAACACAGAGATTCCTGCAGTTGGCACATCTGGAAAGCCTGGGAGCAACAGAAGCAGGGAGGGACAAGGCCAAACCCCAGCAGGAGAGAAACATTCAGCTTTCTTGGCAGGCACTCAGCAGGAGAGAGCCCCTGCTCACTCCTTTACACCCAACTGCCCATCCAGGTCGTCAAGCATTTTGACAAACTGCCAGCACAGAATTCAGGGCAAGACATTTTTCTCCCCAATTCTAGATGAGATTTAGAACACAAGATCATAGTGCTTTTTGGTGTTTTTTTCCCGCCTATATCTCCTTCTGTTCAACTGGTCATAACAAGGACATGTGTTACCCAAACACAGATGTTAGGACTTCAATGTTATTCTCTTTTGCAACTAGGAGTAGACATTATGTGGGTGTGTTAAAATGCCCCCCATCACTGACCTGACATGTTATCATCTCCAGCCCTCCAAGCACAACACAAGGAACACACTTGCTGTGCTTTACAAGTGAGTTATCTAAACCAACACAGTGTTGTCTATATTGGCCATTTTGCTTAGAAACCTAGTGATGGCAGTTTTCCTCACATTACAGATAAAAGGTTTAAACCTAAATCTTCATTCCACATTCCAGATAGTATGATTAAATTCCTTTAAGATCAATTTTAAAAATTTTCTCTCTGAGAAAAACTCTCCTGAGTGTTAAAAAAAACATTCTTGGAGACAATGAAGCAGGAGAGATTTCTCTCTTGGTTGACTTCTTCCCAAGTTATCATATTCCCTTCTATTAAATAAGGAAAACTTTTTAAATGTTTATTGGCACAGAACACAAGAAGAATTCAAAAGATTTTAATAGTCTCTGTCTCACATTTTCTTTGTTCTACAAAGCTAGTATACTTGAATTTTCAAATGGACTAAAATTCAACATTTTAGAAACAAAGAACTATCCACATTTCTCTGTCAGGTTAGAAGAAATGTCTTCCTATGTGCATTTGAATTTGTCAATCAGATTGTTTAGCTCATGCCGCAAATACTAGAATGATTACACTAATAATCTAGGACTCTTTCTGGCATGTGATGAACATCTGAAAGAGGTTCCAAGTCCTGTAGATCCATGTGGTCTGTAGGTCAACCAGACTGATGTAGTCAGAGAACTCCAGACCAATTGAGAGATCTTATATCAAAAGTAGGATGGAGAGCATCTGAGGAATACCAGGGGCTAACCTCTGTCTTCCAGAAGCACATACACACACAAGTGTATCCACATGAACACAAACGTATTAAAAAGATTGTTTTGTTTTGTTTTGTTTTTTTAATTTTGAAAAGACAGAAAGGAACTTTCAAGTAAGAAAAAGAGAAATTGGATCCATTGTTGGAAGTGGGTGTGTCTGTCCAGGCTGTGGCCCAAGCTCTTCTTCACCATTTGAGGTTGGAGAGCCTACTCATGTTTTGAACCCTGTCCCAAGTTTCCCTGACAGCCCAGGAAATCATATATGAACCCTACATTCAGTATTGACCAAGCTCTTCCCCCTCCCCACAGTTCTTCCTTGTTTGTATGATGCATATGATCATTATAGCAAGCCACCTATGTTTCTCATGGTTCACATCTTCTTGTTTTGTTTTGTTTCCTCTCTCTCCACATGATGTCATCTATATTTTTTCTCTCCCAAAGAACACAGGCTACTTTATGTTGCAGAACCTTTGGACATCGACCTCATTAGAGATGAGCAGGTTTGACATCATTTTAGTGCATGTTATGACCTCATTCTTTTTAGTCTACTTCTAACCTGGACATGAACATCTCACCCCATCCCTTTTCCTTTGTGCCTGCCATTCCTTCCTGGGCACATTCCACTCATTACCTCCCATATAACAGCCTAATACCAATCACTAGCCCCTCTGTTTCCTTCCTCTTTCTCTTTATTTTCTCCCACAGTGATCCATGTGCATCATAGTACCGGGCACTCTTCTATTTCCTATAACATATGGTATTTACAGAATGACTGTTTTGTAGTCAACTCACACTCAGTGTGGTGTGTTTATTCCTGGACAGAGTCTATAGTTGCAGACAGTACTCAACTTCAGTAGATATCTAGGGATACAACATGGTACCCTGAACAACAGACTAAAAGAAGAAAGTGTCACCTCAAGCCCACCACAACCTAGTCTTTCCTGAACACTAAAAGCAGAAAGGCAACCTGAATTCAAAAACAATGAAAATCTTAATCAATGATCTGATCCCAGATAGGCAGGTCCCAGAGTAAAAACATCAGGAGCACATGAAAAGCCAAGACAACTTATTGAGTTATGCCAATTGTACTGTGTAGATACAAGAAATAGTAAGTATGCTGTCTTTTTGTTCCCTAGATAAAACTTGTTCTGGCTAGTCCTTTTCTAGCCTATAGTGTACTACAAATGTAACTTTTATGTACTATCCTATATATTCATTTATTAGTCTGCATCTCTGGTAATCAGCTTGTTGGAAGCTGAAAACTTGCTGCCTACAGTAATGGTCTCATTACATATTTATCTACATGAAGGTCTCAGGAATATAAAGTTAAGAGACAAATATTTATGCTAGGTGATTAGAGTCTTAATGGCTATTTAGACATGCGTGGCCCATAATGAGCAGAGGCCTCATAACAAATCAGAAAAAAGTACTGTGCTCCTGGTCTTTAAGGAAACCCAGCAGCTCATCTAGGAGATACATCCTAGGTTTGACCACTTGAACCTTGAATTATCCCACATCCTTGTAATTTGCGGTTTCGCAAAACATAGCTGGCCCATAATTGACAGTGTAAGAAGGAGTCCCTATTAAGCAGTACACATGAATGGCCAAAAATACTCTCCTAGCTCTGATTATATATCCATCCACAAAGATTACCCTATAACCTGAAACACACTCTTCTGTTAGGATTCTTAAAATTGACTAATGTAGCTCCATTTTTTTTTTGCCTTTTTGATTTATTATACTGTAAGTATTGTTGGTTTTTATTATTTCAAATATATAATTGATGTATATGCAGGAATTTTTGCCTGTCTGTATTTATTTTCCCTTTGGATGTCTATGTAAGATCTGATGGTTAACTCAGAGTAAGGCTCTATTAATGGTCCTGGATTGATGGTTAAAATGTAGGCATTTTGCTTTATTTTGGAGACTTACCTCTACATTTCCACCTGTAGATCACCAATGTCAAGTTATTGAATGTGAATGAAAATTGTCTTCTGAAAATGCTTCAGAACTGAGCATGGGTCTTGGATTCCTAGCTGGTATTGTTGATCCACATAAGTTTGTAGGGCTCTAAAGCCTAGAAGGCTCAGCAGTATTTTGGAGAGGAGAGGAAATGACCATCACCAGAGATCAAAGGCTAGCCTGTAACATCCTTTGGAGTTCAAGATGATCTGAATGGTGGGAAACAGTCTTCAGTGTTGATGGTAATGGTTGATATCACAAAGATAGTAGCATAACACTTCATAATATAGAATATTCCATTTTTCAGGTGGTTAAGCATACTAGAAATCAAGAGACAAGAGCACAAAGCCAATGGTGCTGGTTAGTTTTCATGTCAAATTGACACAAAGGTAGGACCACCTGGATAAAGGAATCTAAATTAAGAAAATGGCTCCATAGCAGTTGGTCTGTAGGCAAGTCTGGAGGGCATTTTATTGACTGATAATTTTTGTAAGAGGACCCAGCTCACTGTGGGCAGTACTACTCTTGGGCAGGTGGTCCTGGGTGGTATAAGAAAGCAGACTGAGCAAGCCATGAAGAGTAAGCCAATAAATAACCCCCTCCATGACCTCTGTATAAGCTTCTGCCTCCAGGTTCCTGCCTTGATTGAGTTCCTGCCCCTACTTCACTCAGTGAGAGACTGCAATGCAGAACTGTCAACTGAAATAAACCCTTTCTTCACTGAATTGTTTTTAGTCATGGTGTTTTATTAGAGCAGTAGAAACCTTAACTAAGACACCAAGCTGTCCAAACCCATTCTGACAAGTTACCTCAGAGTTGTTCTAGCCAGAAGGACTTTTGAGTTCTTAAAGGAACAAACTTAGTCACTCACTGTAGGAGTCAGGGACTGAATATGTACAGTATAATAAGAACAGTAAGAAATGCTACTAGATAAGAGGAAGAGCCGTGGCCATGTGCAGCCAAACAAGGGTTGTGAAAACTGTACATGAGAAGAGGCACAGCAGTCTGCCTGGCATTAAAAATAAATAAGTAGATAGATTCTACCCCTTAGAAGAGAAGAGGCTAGTAAGAGCCTGTTGTATCAAAGGCTATTTCTGTATAAGAAATTACTGGCTTTCTTATTTTAAGATCCTCTGAGGCAACAAACTGCAAATAGAACAGATCTAGATATGATCAATTAGTGTGTCCCAGTAGGCACTGGTTCTCTGTGCATTGTCTAGGGTGTGACCATGCAGAAGTTAAGGGGAATGTTTTGAAGTCTGTGTAAAGTATCGTAGTCTGTTGAGCCTGTGGGTGGATGACAGAGCTGTAATGGAGGGTTTGGGGGAACATCTGATAGAGTGATAGATTCTCTTTTACTTGGAGTCAGAAAAAATTAGTTTTGACAGAGCCTCCTGGAAAGAATCTTATGGCAGTCAAGAAAGAATTTGCCTGGAGTAAGTGGGAGCCTAAATGTCACTGAGACGCTTTCCACCAGGACAATATTAAAAGCAGAAGGTCTGTATCACAGACCTTTATTTTTAGTTGTCTGAAGTTGGCCTTTAAGGTCCCCTTTAAAGGGAAAGCCTAAGTACTTAGTTGGTTTAGTACTCTGGTAGGGCTCTCTTGTAGCTTACTTTGGCCATTTTCTGGAAAGTAATGCTGACCCTGCACAGGTGAAACTCCTTAGTAACCCCACAACATTTCACAGCCACTGCATTAGTTTGTAACACCTAGTAAAGTCCTTTAAAAATGGCTGAGACCAGTTATTTAAATGACTCTCCTGTAGGTCTTTAGGTTCCTTGACTGAATGAGGTCAATCTGGGAACCTCAGTGAGGGGCTGGTAGCACTTGTTTCTTAATATAACTGTTTGTGGTTGGCATTATTCTTTCCTACTGGGATGTTCAACATTAAACAGGTGGCCAATAATTAACCTTTTAAAATGCTAATTCAGCACAAACTAGGAGGTGGGAGTAAACTATCAGTTCATATCTTCAGGGATGGGTCAAAGTCTTATTGACTTTGTGTGTGTGTCCTCATTAAAGCATGAGAGAACTTTTGTTCTGATGGTTCTCTTCTTCAGAGGGAATTCTGTTTAGTGTTCACCATCTAGGGTCTCCATGGCACATGCCATCAAAAGGAATGTTTAATCTGGAGCTGTGGTGTTTTAGAAGCACCTGTCTTCCCCTGGGTTCTGACTGACCTTCTAGGACTAAGACCCAAGCATTGGCATTCTCTTTCATCCTTATCATTTAGACATCCACATTTAGACTGTAGAGGGACTTTGACAAATCTTTAAGTGGGACTGAGAGCTTCTTGTTATAACTTTTGAGTAAATTTACATAAAAATTACATAGGAATTTATATTTTAAAAAAGTAATTTTTATTATGTTTTCTGGGTTTTGGTGATAAGTATTCTTGACTATTGAGAATTTCATATGTGTATACAGTGAGGCATGATCATATTCATCCCTCATGTACCCCCCTCAAATGCTCCCCAAGCACCCTTGTCACAACACTTCCCCTGAACTTTGTGTCGTTTTTTGCATAGTGTCCATGAATGAGTATGGAACTATCCACTAGAGCAGGAGACATCTACTGGTGGTCACGGTCATACATCCAAAATTCAGTCTCAGTCTGATAACCACCTCCTTGCTTATTAAAATATACCCAAAATGTAAAAGGGGACAGCACAAATAGCAGCCAGGCCTCTTACCCTCTCTGAAATGCAGTGGCCCCTCCTCCCCGCTGTCTCGCAGTCTGCAGAAACACAGCTATAGCCCTCTCCTGGTCCCTTTTGTGACCTTTACAGCATTCTACCTGGCTCCACCCTTTACCCTGAAAACAAGTAAAGCTCTGACCATCATTAAAATATTTCAGTTAGATTTATCTATAGCTAAAGATATGAAATGAGGTTTCATAGGACAAATGAAAATGCTCCTCAATGATTAATGGGAGCCCTTTACTACAAGATGATTTATCTTCATTTTAAGTTAATGATATCTCTTTTCTTTTGCACCTTTTAAGTTTAGGCTGGTCCTTAGGGGTAGGACAAGATGTTCTATTTAGCTCTGGAGTAGCTTTCCCCTGCCCCCCCAAAGAAGCCTCCCTCACCGTGTTCTGAAACAGGAGACACCTAATTATGATTGGTTTTAGTGTCAATTTGTCACAGAGGAGAATCACTCAACAAAGTGTCCTGTTGACCTTGATTGATGTGGGAAGCCCCACCCTGAATATGGGCGGCAGCCTCTGGTAGTAACCCGGATAAAAAACACCCTGTCCAGGAAGATCATCTAGCCTGTTGCTGGCTTTGGTTCCTCTTGCATTGGAGTTGGTTTGTGGTGCTGCTGCTGGCTCCATTGCAGATAGAAGACACCAGATTTTCCAAGCCTGCATTATGGACTTGGGACCAGCTGGGACTCAGAAACCTCCTACACTTCCAGTGCCAACTTGTGACCACTAACCCACTGAGTAAGTACGTTTGTCTCCCCACAGTGAGGAACACTTATTGTGGGATATATTCCAACGTTGAGGCATTTAGCCTCTAAGGGACCAAGTACACTAGTTCTGAGGTCATGTCATTTAGTATTCTTAAACCCTGTCTCAAAAAATCAAAAATAAATAAATAAATAAATAAAATAAAACAAAAACAAAACCCGGATGTAGAAACAATGGGCAGAATCACTTAAGAAACATTGAATAAAGATCCACAGTGTGCAACTGCTTCATGTTGAAATATTCTTCATACTTTCAAAAAGAGCGTGGATGTGATAAATGACTGGAACTATAGATTCTAGGTACAGTCTGACGAAGACAGATAGAATTAGACAGACGGCTCTCAGTTTCACACATTCCTTCCTCTTGGTTCTTGTGTGCT
>NW_023505305.1:0-3458 GCF_004664715.2 Peromyscus leucopus | reverse complement strand
TACCTCCTATTAAAAAGAGCATTCCTTGGGAGACCAATACAATTAACTAAGGGGTGAGAAACTAACTAAATGCCTCACCAAGTGAATAAACAAACAAACAGGCCGGTTTAGCCTTAGCGATCCCTCTTTGTCTTGGTGTCTTGATAATAGAAAAGCATTTTCCGCATCCTCAAAGAACCATTTTCCCTCTTCCTTAAAAACCTTTCGGAAGGACACACCCAGGGAGTTTCATTTGCATTTTGATGGCAGCCTTTGTTCCTTATTTTGCTTCCAAAGCCTGTTATTGTGTTGCCTAACTAGACTGGTAACTGCTTCATTTACAATCCAAAAGACTTCTTACAAGTTATAAGGGGAATTTAATAGGTAATCCCAACTGGGTTCCTGAATGAGCGCGGAAACCAATTGTACTAACCCTGCTGTTTTAACTCCCTGGGGTCTATCCCAGTGCCCTCTCCCCACCCCCATCCCTCCAACTGTTGGCGGAATTTTGTTTTGAAAGGACAGAAGTACTGCCTTCTCCCCTTTGGGGAGAGGGTCCAGAGAGCTGCTCAGATTTCCAATAATGGCCAGCGCTCAAGGGGGTTAGAGCCACACTACCCACACTGGAGGGCTAGAGCCATGATCAACAGGCCTGTAGATAATGAACCCCACCTGATGCTCCCCGAACAAAGCCTACCGCTCAGTCAGGAGATTAAAAACTGTTAAAACCGGAAGCCGGATGAGCTTCCAGTGAGCTCCAGAAGGGATAAGACTCCCCTGAGAACAGGGATTTCTGCCATGGGTGCTGCACGGCACATGGCCACAAAGGAAACCAAGAGAAAAAAAAAAAAAAAAAAAAAAAAAAGAGACTCCTGGCATTCATTGCTAGTGCCCCCCAAGTGGGGCAGAGACACCTGGCTGGGTCGCTCCAGGCTCCATCACTTCGTAAGGCATATTGATCTTCGGTCCCCACAAAGTCCATATGAAGTTAGTTCAAATGAAAATGAACTTCTAAATAGTATGTTTACGGACGTGTAGCAAACACATGGGAACAAGCAGAGACTGGACATACAACTTTATATATTGCCACAACATGAGCGTGCTCATGTAACTACCCAGGCCGATGAAGATGAAACACCCCACCCCCACCCCCCACCCCTGCCGCCAGCCTTTTCCTGATGATTGAAAGGCGGAACACCTCTCATGTATATAACTATGTCTGTTATATGGATACACTCTTTTTTAAAGGCCTTTTTGGGTCTTTTTACTTCTTTGTGTGTTGAGGTATTGTCCTAGTCGGGATTTCTATTGCTGTGATGAAACACCATGACCAAAGAGCTAGTTGGGGAGGAAAGGGTTTATCTGGCTTACACTTCAGCATTGCTGTTCATCACTGAACGAAGTCAGGACAGGAACTCAAACAGGGCAGGATCCCGGAGGCAGGAGCTGATGCAGAGGCCACAGAGGGGTGCTGCTTACAGTCTTGCTTCTTGTGGCTTGTTCAGTCCACCTTATAGAACCCGGGACCACCAGCCCAGGGATGGCACCGCCCACCATGGGCTGGGCCCTCCCCCATTGATCACTCATTGAGAGAAAATGTCTTACAGCTGGATCTCATGGAGGCATTTCCTCAGCTGAGGCTCCTTCCTCTGATGACTCTATAACTTGTGTCAAGTGACACACAAAACCACCCAGTCCAGGTATCCATCATTTCTGGGTAGACAGTAATTTCCGTATTCTGGATGTCAACTGCCTGTTATAAGTTTTGAGAATATCTTCTGTCACAATGTTAGTGGCCCTTCCATCCCGCAAAGATTTCAGCCATGGAGGCAGTGCATAATAAAATATTGAGTCCTGTCCAGTGTAGCTAATCTTTGATTACTCCTACTGTTAGAAAACAGGCCTGCCCCTTTAAGCTCTTCCAAAGCCAGCCCCCATAGCTGGAAGAGAGCAAGTTGTATCTCTAAGTTCTAAGACAGTCAAGCAGGTGTCTGTGCTGTGACGCTAACAGCTGCTAATGTATGACACCAGGCTCTTCCCTGTGCCTTGTCTCTTATGCTACATTGAACTAAGCCATACGACGTGAAGCTTCCCGCCAGCCCCCAAACTTACATGAGTCGGATATTTCCTTTGTTCTTTGGGTTGGCTCTAGGGATTCTCTCTGAAGAGGCTTCTCTGCACGCCCATCCCTCACATGTCCCTTCTCACGCTGACTCTTCCACCCCTCACATGTCCCTTTTCGCTCTGACTCTTGCATCCCTCATATGTCCCTTCTCAATCTGACTCTTAATGAGGCTCCTCTCCGTTTTTTTTATTAATTAAATTTTTTCATTTATTTTACATCTCAACTATAGTTTCTCCCTCCCTCCTCTCCTCCTGTTCCCTTCCCTCGACTCCCCTCTACTCTCCCCTCCTCCTGATTCTGTTCAGAAAGAGGCAGGCCTCCCATGGGTGTGAACAAAGCCTGGCGTATCAAGTTGAGGTAGGATCAAGTTCCTCCCTTTGTATAAAGGCTGTGCAAGGGTACCCAGTATGGGGAATAGGTTCCCAAAAGCCCACTCAAGCGTTAGAGAATTGGAGAAGACATCAGAAGATGGAAAGATCTTCCATGCTCATGGATCAGTAGACTTAACATAGTAAAACTGACCGTCTTACCAAAAGCAATCTACAGATTCAATGCAATTCCATTTAAAATCCCAACACAATTTTTTTTTTTTTTTTTTTTTTTTTTTTTTTTTTTTTTTTGGTTTTTCGAGACAAGGTTTCCCTGTGTTGCTTTGTGCCTTTCCTGGAACTCGCTTTGGAAACTAGGCTGGCCTTGAACTCACAGAGATCCACCTGCCTCTGCCTCCCGAGTGCTGGGATTAAAGGCATGCGCCACCACCGCCCAGCCTCCCAACACAATTCTTTACAGACCTTGAAAGAACAATATTCAACTTCATATGGAAAAACAAAAAACCAGGGTAGCCAAACAATCCTGGGCTGTGGATATCACTCTGTATGCTGTGAATGTTTTGCTCTGATTGGTTAATAAATAAAATGCTGATTGGCCAGTAGCCAGGCAGGAAATATAGACGGGACAGGAAATAAATAAATAAATAAATTCTGGGAACAGGAAGGCTGAGTCAGGAGTCACCAGCTAGACACAGAGGAAGCAAGATGTGAAGGCAGAACTGAGAACAGGTACCAAGCCACGTGGCTAAACATAAGTAAGAATTATGGGTTAGTTTAAATGTAAGAGCTAGTCAGTGGTAGGCCTGAGCTAATGGCTGAGCAATTTGAATTAATATAAGCTTCTGAGTGATTATTTTATGAGTGGGCTGTGGAACTGCGGGGGCTTGGCTAGACCAGGAGAGAAACTTTCCAGCTACAATCCTGTACAATAAAGGAACTTCCAGAGGCATCACCATCCCTGACTTCAAAAGCTCTAATATAGAGCTATAGTAAGAAAAACAGCTTGGTATTGACATAAAAACATT
>NW_023505304.1:0-3000 GCF_004664715.2 Peromyscus leucopus | reverse complement strand
AATTAAATACTTTGAAGTGGGAAGAACCACTTTTAATCTGGATCATTTGAGATGGGAAGATAAACCTTTAATCTGGGAGACACCTTCTGCTGGCTGTCTCTATCAAGGGCATGGGAAAAGGAAGCTTTCTCTCATCCTGTCTGTCTATTTGCTCTCACTGATGCTGGCAAGTTCATTCCTTTACTGGCATTAGAGCCTACTTCCTCCAGATTATGGCATATACTGGAGACCAGCTGCGTCATCCAACCTCATGGTATAGATGTAACCAACCGTCTTATTAAATAAGAAACACAGAAACAATGTAAAAGAGAAAGCCGAGAGGTCAGAGCTCAGAGCTAAAATCTCACCCTTCCTCCTGCTGTCCCAGCTTCGCGAAAGAGAGACCTACTTCCTGTCGGTTCGTTTTTTTATAGTATGTTGTTCTGCCTTCTCATTGGTTGTAAACCCAAACACATGACTGCCTCGTCACTGTCTGAATGTACAGCCCCCTAGGTCTTAAAGGCATATGTCTCCAATGCTGGCTATATCCCTGAACACACAGAGATCTTATGGGATTAAAGGCGTGTGCCACCACCGCCACACTCTTGCTATGGCTCTAATAGCTCTGACCCCCGGACAACTTTATTTATTAACATACAATCAAAATAATAATTCAGTACAATTAGATTACCACCACATTTCCTCTTTTCTATTTTAATAAAAGAAAAAAAGCAAAAGGTTATAACTAACAAAAGAAAAACTATATACAAAAGTACAATAACTATATACAATATATACAAGTAATAAATACCTAAACAGGTATTTGACAAATCAGAGAAAATAATTCCATTATCTATCCTATTTTGGTAAATCCAAGATGTATCTAATGCACTTTCTATCCTAATTAATTTTCAACTATAACTAACTAATCTTCAACCATAACTAACTAATCTTCAACTCCTCAGAGACCCAAGAAGGGAATAATATTAGCTAACAAATAAAACAGGAAGTGCATGCAAGCAACTTCCAAAAAATTTTGTGAGTTGACAGAAACAGCCAGCTGCCTGGGCAGTCACCTGAGGTTTCTCCGCAGTGTTGGGACATCATCTTCAGCCTATAGGCTTAGTGTATCTGACAGACTCATTTGTGAAGTAGGATGTACACGAGGTCAACAGTTCAACCTCACATTGGGTGAGAGCAGTCCACGTACCAGAAACACCTGAATTCCACTAGTGTCCTGTCATGATTCAGGATTTTAAATTCTGGAAATTGTTGACAGTTTTTTAATTCAGCTGTCCATTCTTCTTGGCTGTGTATATATGGCTTCATCTCAGCATCCCATTCTTCTCCACATACCTCTATTAAATGCCAGTCTACTTTTGAGAGGCATGAGCTTTCAGCTGCTGTTCCATTGTACAACAGAATCCATCGGCCCTCTGCCTGTTAAGCTGCCTTCGAAGAAAAGGGCACTGTACCTTTTCCGGATTCGAAGGCAACTTCAGGGATGGGGCCATATTGTCCTGGCCTCAGAAGATGCCTTTTGATAAAGCCATAACCACACTTGTTTTGGCAAGAATCAGTAGTCCCTTGTTTCATGATCTGTCTGTCCATTTTGTCCTGTTGATTCGAGGATACTTTGTTGTCCAGTGGCTAACTTTTGCCAGAATGAAAGTTGACTCCATATGCAGTTTCTTCAATGCCCATATTTTCTCTAAAGTAGATTGGTACTGCCAGGAGCCGACATGTCTCTAAAAAGAAAAATTTTCTAAGTTATTAAAACATTTTAAATGCCATATTCTGTAGATCTCTGAAGGGTTTGAATATGACCTGTCTAAAACATCTCTGCTCAATTTTTAAAACATATCTAATATGACTACAAGTTCTATGATAATGTCTAACTACTAGCTTTCATTTCTTTATATCCTAATAGTTGATAATAATAACATTCAAGGATCAGAAATTTGCATTACATTGTTAAATGGATGGAATAAATACAATTAGAAATATACATATAGCATTTTCTAACAATATCAGTTTCAAATTTGTATACAATATAAAAAATTCAAAATCAAATGTATTTGTATGGAAATAATTAAAAGTTAGTATATTTTGTCTTTTTACATTTTAACACCTTCGGTATTCTTATCTTTTTTTTACCGTTTTGTTTTTTATTATTCTTAGTCACTTGGTATAATTAAATTCGTTCTCCATTATTTACAAATTCTTAGCATTTTATTATGATTGTAATTAGATCTTTTTTAACTAATTGTTCTTTTGAGTTATTGATCCACTCATAGCTTTAAGATGATTCAAACAAAATCAATTATTCAGTTTCACATCGTCTTTCATACTTCTTATTTATTATCTATTGTTCTATATCCTATTAAACTTTATTTGCTTCTTTGTCGTGTCTATGTGTGGTTTACATACATGTGAAATTAGATTCATGTTAATCTATAGGGGGATGCGGATGCACATTGTTTATTTTGTTTCCTCTTAGCAAAGATGTGACTTCGACACTAAAGATATCGTATCTAATATGTATCGAGTTGTAACATCTTCATCTTTTTCTATGCATTCAGTTGTTTGTGGAAATCTAGTTTTTGAACATTAATTAAAATATATGATTAAAATGCCTAATAATAAGGGTTAATCAATTCTGACACATTTAGCTTCGTTGTGTGGGAAATTAGGAAGATTATTTTCTTTTTGGTTCTAGAAATGCAGATTGTGCTTGCGTTGACACATTTGATGGACGATTATTCATAACTTAGAGTTACTTGAGTGGCAGCAATCATTCCTCCGTCTATGAGTGTCTGCCTGTTACGTAAACCTCCCTTATGATTTAAATTGTTTTAAGGATGTTAATTTCATTCCTTTAAATTAGTTCTCTGGTACTATTTTTCATATAATGCATTAACCGGCCAGTATCAATAAATATCTTCCCTTGCTATTTTCAATTTTGAACTATAGTCTATTTTTAGGCTTATTTTCGACTTTAACAATCAGTGCTTCTTTCTT
>NW_023505303.1:0-25000 GCF_004664715.2 Peromyscus leucopus | reverse complement strand
GTAACTTTAAATTTTAAGCTCTAATCACATTTCTGTTTTATCTAGAAATTTTGTGGATTTTGATGATCAAACTTACATAATTCATAACTTGTCCTTGTTTTTTGTGGTTATTCTTCTATTTCTTCGTCAATTACTTTTAATATATTGTTCTGTGGATACTAATTTTTTCTTAGCTTATTTAAATACACAGACACTGAATGGCAGCATTGCTTCATTTTATTTTGCAATCTCTTACTGATTTTATTTTTTTTACTGTTTTTTGGGGTTGAGTCTAAGTGTAACTGTTTCCTTAGGCTTTTTGTGGAATTATCACTTCCTTGGGAGATGATTATGTTGTGATATATTTATATGACTAGAATAATATGTTTTTTAAATGTTTAAGACAGCAGGGTTACAAATTCGCATTATGGTAATTGTCTACTATATGATAGATGTAGTTTGTTGGGTTTGCTTTTGGAAGTTGTGATTAATCATTAGTCTTTGACACAATGTGTTGCTTGCTGTTATCTGTGTTCTTTTTTTTTTTATAACAGAGATAGTTAGGTAAGGATCGAAAGTAATGGCTCCTTTGCTTTAGCCTTTGTTCCTAACCTAGTGACAATAACGTTGTAACGGAGGCGAGAGGCCCGGGGACCTGGGTAATATGAGAATTATCAGGACGGCCAAACGGGCGGGCATTAAAAATGGCTAGGGAGAAAAAAAGGGGACCGGCGCGGCAAGCTCAGCCACTGTCTTTAGTGGGGAATGTGTGGCGTAGCGTATTCTTAAATTGCTTCCTGCTGGGTATGGGCGAATGTTCTTCTTATCTTTGAAGTAGAAAAATTTTAGCGTTAATTGTCAAAATTTAGGAGAGGTAATAATTTCTTACATTATCAGGTCTGTTGTATAATGCGAAACGTTCAGAGGTTTTTTATTCCTAAAGTCGTTATTCGTAGTCTTTGAAGACTGATCTAAGCTAATTCATATTCAAAATTGCTCCTGAGCAGCCTTATTAGTAAAGTGATCTTGGATGATGTTTGTCGCTTATTGATATTCTTATGATGGTCCAGTGGAATTGTTGTTGTTTTTTGTTGTGGGCAGCCCATCTTCTTTCATGGAGATTTCAGATTGATGTTAGGCGCTGGCCGGTGATTTCCCGTTGCAGAAAATGATAGAGAATCGACACAAAAACTATATTATGCAGCTTAGCGCTTTTTTTGTCTAGATTAGTTAGACTTAGGGCCTCCTATGTGACTCATCTCATATCTTAGCAAAGTTTAAAAAAATTATATTATAATATTATAATGATATTGATAATTAATCTGTAAATTTGGATATAAGATTTATATCTTGTAAGAAAGTTTAAAGATCATGAATGAATCGGAAAGAGTTGAGAGTAGTAAATAGAAATAGTCCCTTATTAATTTTGCTTTTTGATCTGTAATGAGAGAGATGGCTCTTGATTCCTGGCATGATAACAGGGAGTTTTGCATTTACCTTTTTTAACAGCATGCTTGATTTTTAAAGAAGGAGAGAGCCATTCTTCAACTGCAATAGTCAGCTTTAAAATTATTAATTGAACTAGTGGACTGTCGGTTAGTAAACCGTAATAGTGTTAAATCTTAGAGAAGCAGAAACAACAGTTTAGGGAAGCACATAAATTTTTTTCGGATAATATCATATCCAGCATACACGCTGTTTCATCTCTGTTTCTTGGGTAGACTGATGGTTGTCCCTCTTTCTTTCAGTTGTTGTCTGCATTTGTTCTTAGTGTTCTTAACAGATTCCTTTAAACATTCATGTTCCCGCTAAAAGATTAATCTATAAAAAAACCTTTCCACAGACTATTTTTGGGGTTTCCTTTTTGGAAGCATTCTATATATTTGATATAAATGCAAGAAGGGCATGTTGTTTATTGAGATACAAGTAGTTAATTGGATGTTTCATCATTTCGGTGGTTTGAAATAGTAACTTAGTACCTCTATTTCCTCTAATTAACGGGTCTCTTTCTTGTTCAAGTATTTTGAATGGTTTTATTCAATTTTTGAAATGGTACCTCGCCTTCTGATTTCTGGTGCTTCGCCTCAAGCTTCCCTTTCTTTGACCCATTCTTCATACCTTACCCCGCTCATGCTTATTCATGGTTATACTGCTGTTGAATTTATCAAAAGCATAAAACTCGTACACCGATATGTATACTATACGCCATTTCCCTGGTTTTTATGCATTACTGTTAGGTCAGCATACTCCTTAATAGTATATTAGGATGATCGGTGCCCCTGATTTAATTCCTGTAGTTTTTGTTTCGGATCATATCTCCCAGATTGTATTCTCTCAGTCTCTTTGTTTTGTTCTTCTCATTGGCATTACAGAAAATTTCACAAGTTAGAAGCAGCAGGTGTATTGCAGTCTCATTTCTGGGGGGTTTTTGTTCACCATTTATGTGCTGTTTAGTCACATGATTTCATCTGGTAAAGTCTAGCAGATCATCTGATTTGATCTTGACTTTATCATCTTGTCTCATCTGAACTTGTTAGGTATATACTGTGGTTTGAAAACTTGTATATATTGCTTCTTTTAAGTATTAGTTTAACTAGCGCAATTATATAAATCTTGTCTTATTCATTCTTAGTGAGAGAGGATTGTATAGCATGAGCAATTTTGTCATAAGTTTTAGATTTTATTGCGGGGTCATAAATTTTTTAAACAATGGTACCCCTTGATGGTGGTCTAATAATTTAGCAATGAGATAGATTCGCGAGAATTGTCAGACCTTTTCCGATAGTTAAATTCAAGCAGTTGCCTATCCCATCATCCAGTTAGTAGGTGAAATCCTGAACATAAATTGTATCTATAATGTGTTAGATAAGATGAGAATTTACTAATCAGCATATTTGAAAGTTGCTATTTATTCTACTCACAATCTCTCATGCAAAGTTGAGACACACACTGTTCATTATCTTTTCTAAATTTATTTTTACTGCTCAGATTTCATTTTCCTAGATTAGTTGAATATATGCTTTGGTGTGTGGTTTATTCGGTTCTGGCTTGACTGGTGTCTAATAGTGACGTGTCTGACTGTGGATAATGCTGATAACGGAACAAGTAAGGGCCACTTATCTTTGCTAAATTGTTCTTATTTGCTTGTTGGATTTGTGCTGACAGCGCAGAAGTTTATGCGAAATATGCACAATTGCGTTGAGTCTACTATAATAAGAGAGATAACTTTAACAAGCTATTGTGAAGTGAATAATTCTCTGTTAGGGTACTTTTCCTGAAGGGCTTTACCGCAGCACAGTGTTCTCCTAATCTCCAGTAGCCAATTCTTATTTTAGCACTCAACTGTGCTCTCATCTCAGTCTTGGTCGATCTGTGCTTAAGACGCGCAATTGTGGCAGATGTCTTATGTATGTGCGCTCAAAAGAATTGTGTGTCTGTATGATAGTTCTTTCATCTTTACTCTTCCAGTGATGTGATTTCGCTTTTATTCTGTTTGTTATTTGCTAATTACTTTCGAAATAGATGCGTCGATGGTGTAATTCTTGGAATTGCATTAGGTTATTCCTTGTTTTTTGGCATCGGTTATAATTCTTGGGCAGTCATTATACTAAATTAATATGATATAAGTTTTACGGGATTATTCTTTACTTTCTCTAAGCATAATCTTTAGAGTAAGATCAGAAGTAGCTGTTATATTCTATTTTGTATGTATATTGAGAGGTTAACATAAGTTTGTATAATAATTGTCATATAATTACAATCACGTTTTAACAACTAGAAATTAATAGCTAAATGGATGTAATTAAAACAGAGAAGGATTCTCTCTTAGGTGGTTCCAGAGTTTTGGCATTTTCCTAAGTAAAGATTAAGAAGCTGAGAATAAATCGTATAGGAATATAAATTCAGGACATAGTAGGACTCCAAATGGAAACAGCATTTCTATTGGCTCCATTTCGGCTGAGCTCAATTGATTCTCTGCTGGTCAGTTCGAAATGACGTGCATTGGCTCAGCGATACGGAATGATTCACTTCTCCGTTACTTCTTTGTTCTGAGGCTGGTAGTTTAGTTATTTTATATAATATAGTATACGAATCCATATTTTTTTATTACTGGGTTTTTGTTGTATCTTGTATAAATTTTTGGAGGTCTCAATGAATTTACACAGCTACGTTAGCTTATAGGTAGTTATCATTTCTACGATTCTGCTTTTGTGGGGTACTAATTTTTTGCTGGTTAATTTTCCAAAAATTATGCAAGCTGCTTTGGCCAAGGTTTCACTTTCTGTCCATAATTGTTTCAATGGGTCTACTTTCTCTTTGTTTTTGTATTGTGTCTCGCGACACTAAATATATAATATTGTTTTCTGCTGTGTCATAGGCTTGTTGCTAATTACTTTTTGTTGAGTGTAATTTCATGATTTCCTTTTATAGTAAAATTAAAAGGATCAGAGAATTTTTTGCTCGCCGTTGGGCTCGCATAATAATGTTTTTTTATTTTTTTTTGTTATTTTTGTTTGAAGAAACATAGTGGGACATTTTCCAATGGTAGTATAACTCTCTCACTTGTGGCTCGCTGTCTCTTATAGCTAACTTCCTCCACGCTAAGGAGATATCGGTAGCCCTAGACAGGAGCGTAAAGAGTCCATCAAGCAAACTCATGACAAAGACGATCATAGTCGCTTTGAGTTAATTCACTCGATCCACGCTCGTCTCCCCTCGTGCGTTCCTGGAGCTCGGCACTCTCAGCTGTAGTGCACCTACTCCATCTTCTCCTATCCTCACCTGTACATCTACCTCCCTCTCATCTTATTTATTCTGAGATATACAAGGCCATTAGTCGCTTGTATTTTGCCTGTTCTCCGCTGTTTCTGTGTGATATATGAGGCATGTCATAAGCTAACTATTGGACTGTGCAAATGGTTATGGTAGCGGTTGTCACAGAAACTATCGAGTTGTTCATGTTGATAGTTATGAATTTTGCAATTATTATATAATCAGATTAAATGTAAACATAGAATATTAAATTAAAGTAATTTTATTTATATAAACTTTGTTGTGTTTGGTTATAGAGAGTACATTTCTCTTTTTTCACCTTCTATGCGAATGTGAGAGGGCTTTGGAGGATCAAAAATTTAGGAATCACCATATAACCAGCTTTAGGATGGGAGTTAGTTCCTTCTTAACATAGATGGGAGCTATTTAAGTGACCCTGAATAACCTTTAAGGAAGAATCAAATAAATTGCTTCTGATATTATATCAACATAAATTGTGTTAAATGGAAAACTAGATATAATGATAGATGAGGTCATAGTGTAGGAGTGCCCCTACTTCCGCATCGTTTTTCTACACTGAATGTTTGTAAGGTCACGAGTTTTTGGGGCTTTATAATTCTACATCATAGTTGCTGTGACGCATTTAGAGTGATGGTGCAGCTATGTGGTGGTTGTTGTATATTACTCATGAGAAATTATTAGACTTAGAAAAATGAAGTACATCGCACTTTTGCCCGTTCGGTGCTTTAGTAGTCGATTATTGTTCTTTATGCGATGTCCTTTTGCTAATCTCCAGCTAAGGGAAATATATTCCTAATATTTACTATCAGTACTCCCAATGTTAAAGTATCGTTATACTGAAACGCTCAGATAGCATTTGAGGTCAGCGTATGTAGAATTTATTTCGTCCTACTCAGGCCCATAATGACACTCGAGGAGTGTCAATATAATCCTGCACGCTTATGCGTAATTTTTTTTTTCATCTGTTCATATACATCTTATTATATAAATTATTTCTACTCTCATCGGTGTTGTAGTCACTAATATTGGCAGATTTAAGCGACGTTGGGGAGCTAATAAAGTTTAGGACGAATAAGTCAGGTCTTCTGTGGGGAGGCACGCTCGCAGAAATTTTGGGTGAAATCGCTCTATAAACAACGGCACTAATTCAATTTTCATTCTATTGGATGTCAGAAGGTGAGAAATTAATTGTTTATACCAGGTTTGGGAGTCTGACTGTAAAAGCAATGTATAATTATGATCTACTTCCTTATCGAAGAAGATATAATGTATCTCATTAGTGAGAAAAGTTTGTCCCCGAATGGTAATTTGAAAAGAAAACATGATCTCTTTATTACTCAAATAAGAAACTATATTTGATGAGGTTTACCATCCGTTATTGGTACCAGAGATAAAAAGGTTTGTAAGGATAGGGAGACGACATTAGTTTAGGAAGAGGACTCCATTATTTGCGCTGATGTATTATGGTTTGTCAATTTGCAGTATAGGCTTTTCTAGTTACATTTGGGCTCACATTTACCTAGATTTCTTTTTAATAACAAATTTCGTGGATGAATTCCAGCTGGAGGCTGGTTGTGATTCCCTATTCTTTCACACTATCGACTAGCAGCATTATTTTTTAATCTGGCTTGTTTCTTTTCTTTTACTCTCTACAGCTCCTGTTCTTATAAGTCGGGGTCGCTAGAGTTTTGAATGGGTTGTTAAATCGGCTATTTGTATGACCATTCTATTATTGTTAGGCTTTGTTCTGTTTATTTGTCTATCATTGTTTTTAAAGTGGTAGGTGTCTTGTTTGTTTGTCTTTGGAAGATATCAGTTTATTGTGCCTGTGTGGACTCTTGTAATAAAATATTGGGTTGAATGTGGAATGGTTGAACGGTTTTTACTTTCATTAGGAAATTATATTCTTTTATATATTATTTTCTACTTTATGATTTAAATAGATACTAGTCTATAACGTTTTATAGTGATTTTCGTTCATGAGTTTTAGGATGAGGTTAGAGTAATGCATTAAGGCTGTGTATTTCCATTGTTTGCAACAGAACTTAGTACTCAGCCTTATTATCCTGGTTTTGGTATAATCATGGATTCGATGATTGTTACGTTTAATGTTAAGGACTAGGCATATTTGTGTTTACTCTAGATTTTCCCTTCATGCTGATTTTCCTTTGGCTGTTGGTCATCCTGTACCAGATATTCTCAGTTGTTCGTACGTCAGGCTTGATGGTATTGATCTTGCACTCTGTTTCACGGACTTTGAGATATAATGTCCAATTTACAGTTGTGTTAGGGTTATCGTTTTAATGCTGTGCGTAATGCTCGCATAAAGAGCATGTTTACCTAACGTTTTGGGATGCACATATATTATCTGGTGGCTTAATTTAATTGAGTTACTTTGGTGGTGGTTGATCAGCATGTACTTTTATGTTATTCTGTCAATGGGTAAATTATTTTTCTGGTGACTGATATACCACATTTGCGATTTTGATGCTAACATAGTCGGTCAACTGATGGGGTGCGGTTGTCGCGATGGCTTATTTCCATATCCCCAAGTCAGTGTCTCTTTATCTGGATTCTTGTCGAGATCGTTTGAGGGTGCGTCATAAACTAGTAAATATTGTGGTTCAGGATGTAACTACGCGGTTCATGATATATAAATGGAAAAACTAAGTATAACAGAAACAGTAAAGGAGAAAGCCGAGAGGTCAGAGCTCGACTAAAATCTGTTGTTCTACTTTTTGGTCACTCCTGGTAGTCAGGTAACATTTTAGGAAGAGGACGCTTGAGGCGAAAGAGAGGACTATCTTCCTGTAGGTTCGTTTTTTATAGTATGTTTGTATATCTGTTTGACCAATGTTCTCTAATTATGTTTTGTTGTATTAAAACTTTTCTTACGGACACGAGAACTCACCACTAGACTCTGTTTTTTTGCTTTTTTCGTCACTTTTTTTGCATAACATCGCAATGGGTATGGTATTTACATTGCCCCCCTAGGTTCTTAATGGCATATGTGCTCTTTGTCCGGAGAGCTTTTCTGTCTTGGCTCCATCCTCATCCTTGAAACACACTGCAGATCTATGGGATTAAAGGCGTGTGCCCCACGCGCCTTCGGGTCGTATAATATCTTTTTTGCTCTGGGCTCTATTTGTGAATGTGCTAATCTAAATATTAGCCTCGTGACCTGTTTTATCTGTCTATAATTTATCTATCATTAATCTATCGCCCTATGGTTAAATATATTTATTAAACATAATCTATTTATTATTGTCATATATTGAATCTACACTATATCAACAATTATTAATTATTTTATTAATATGTAATAATTTAGAGCTTTATATACCGTCACAACTTTTATGTAAACAGGGCAATGCTGAAAATTGGATTCTTGGACTTTCCTGAATTAGTAGAGAGGTAGTATACAAATTTTTTTAAGCCGCCCTGGGTAATATTTGAACTATAATATTTTTTTTTCTTGGTTCTTTTACTCCTAGCAATCATCGGTTCATAATTTTTTTGAAAATTACTGCTTCATGCGTGTAGATAACCTTTATAGGGTGGTTAAAAGTGTATAGCTGGATTGAACATAAGCCCATTAGGATGAATAAACATTGTTCCTAAGCCGGTTTAAATATAGCATACTTGTGTAGTTTATTTTCACTAATACAAATACCCTTTTCATCTATATCACGATTTTCGCAATTTCATAATATTCGCAATAGTGTTGTTTTGGCTGAACTAGAGAAGCTCCTGCTCTATTATATATTGATAATGACATGGGTGATGGGAGGGATATTTTAATCGAGATGAGTGGAATAATCCGAGTTGGGTTTCATTGGTTTTAAAATTTATGGGGGTCCGGAGAGCTAGGGAGTCTTCTTTCTGAGTGGGTTGTTATATCGCAAACAAGGGTTTTCTTAAGCATGTTAGGCACCTTAGTCTACTTTCTTACTGCAGTAGTACTCTGCGCAGGCATTTCTTGAACTGGAGAGGGAATTTAGTATTTATCTTCGGCTCTCTTCGTCGTGTCGAGAATGCTGATGGATGTTCTACACATTTTGTGTCTATGTGGGTGTTTCCTAAGCCGGAATTAGTGGTGAGGTTGAAGTCTTTAGCGGCATATATATTGCATCGCTTGGCGCGATACACGTTTGGAGGATTCCGCAATGTGCGCTAAGTTTAGAGGTGTTATAAGTAGAGGTAACTGTTAGATGAAATTTTCACATAATCGGCCCCAGGTCGCCAGGTTTAGCTGTTAGGGACTTCAATTTTTAATTTTGAAGCATAAGAAGTAGTCAAACATGGTGTGTTACAATTATTAAGATTTTGCAACAAGTGTCCTAATTTTTATATGAATCGAGTAATTGAGATTTGGCTGCTTTGTCGGCATAGGTTTTGTTCTCTCTATAACTCGTGGATTATGCAATTTAGATAGTGGGGATGGTTTTATTAAGGATTTTCTCGTTGGCGAACGCGCAAGTAATTATGCTTGTCTAGTGGAATTGGATACTTTCAGATAATTTGCAAGTACGTATAGGGTTTTCTTTTTGGAGAATGTACTATCATTCATTGTGTTTGGTAGTTTTGTATAATAGTTACTTAACAGGCGTCCTACTGGCATTATGAAATTTACATTATGCATAAACACACTAGTCGCTTGGACATGGCTACAATCTTTTTTTTTTCTAGATCACCACTTTCCTCTTGACTATGTTCTTTCCTTCATATCTCTTGATTCTGGAGCAAACTACATTTTATCAAACATGTTGGGTCAATTATTTCATCAACTCTGGTGGGTCGAGCGCGCTCACCTGCATGTTTGTCCTAGCTTCTAAAATGGCCAGTTAATCTCTAATTTCTGTCTGTCTGCTCATTCTGACATGATATGTTCTGTTGGGTTCTTCGTATTAGGAACTGTAACTGTTGCAATGCTATGTTTGGCAAGAGAAATCCTCGAATGTGCTTGGCAGGAATGAGATCTTTCTATAATGAAAATATTTGGGGGCTGGCCGGTCTGTCCTTTACGTGTTGGGTTCTATATTAACCTACAAGTGAATTAGGGGCATTTGTTGTCATGACACCTTCATCTTGTGCTTTGAGATGATGATTTTATTGTCTTGGTTTAGCGTCTGTCATTTTCGAGGCCGGTATCTCGGGACAAGGGTGATTGTGATCACACTGGTCTGCTTTTCCTCGAGCTTTATTATGATTCGATGAACAGAATGCTCAATAAGCAACGTAGATATGAAGCATCTTGCTAATGTTAAAATTTTAGGTGGGCATATAGAATTTATTATCCTCCATTTGTCCACTGAGGGTGAGAGTTTGGAGGCAGATTTTTCTTCCATAGATAGATAAGTTAACCTTACAATGGCTTAAAGCGGCTCAAAAGAGGGAAGATGTGTTTTTTTAATATAAAGATGAGCTATTCATATTATGAGAGAATAAATGGTGTGGGTGTGCTACCTATGGGTTCAAGTTTCCGAAACAGCTAAAAAACTAGTGCATGGCAGGATTATGTGAAAACGGACTCAGTGCGATAACAGAGTAGTTTCACTAAATCCCTTTCAAAGGAAAAAGTGGGGCATGGTGTGATACTCAGGATGATTGTGTAGATAGTGGTGTGTGTCGTGGTGGGTAGATAGAGATGAGTTGTAGATAAATACGGACCTAGTTGGGAGACGGGGAGAGACTGTGCTTAAACGAACGAATAGAGCTAAGAACTTCTAGCTATGCTGAATAAGCCACTAGGCAAGCGGAAGATCAATATTTTCTCTCTAGGTTCTATAGGTGACCAAAGCATGTGGCCTTGGTATAAGAAAATAAATCAAGCGGTTGTGTTCTATGTTAAAATACAACGGCTCCAGTGGAAGGTTATTGACATAGCTACAGGAAAGCCACAAAGGTTTGTCCCTAATTTTTTTTGGGGTGGGGGCCGCGCTTGGGGGGGACAAAAGGCCCAACCCTAAGGGCTTCTAGCAACCCTAAGTTTGGTCAAGACAAGATTTTTCTGATGTTTCTCTTGAAACAAAATTTTCTCATTCTCTTTCTCTAAGCCCCTCAGCTCTTGTTTTCTGAGATAAATCACTTTCTTTTTCTCCTAAAGCAAAATGAAGGGGAATTATACCTTGGTGATTCTTAATGTTCCCAATTAACTAAGTCAGTTTCTAGAGTCTGAGCTGAAAATAGGGCTTTGAATGAGCCTTCAATAAATGGAATTTGTTAAGTCAACTTGAGTCTTTTCTGTCTTTAAGCAAAGCCAGCTACTTGAATACTGAGCTGTGGTCACAGTACTGCTGCTCTAATTTAGTGCAGAGTAAAAACAAAGTTCTTTCTGTAGCAACTCACCTTTAAATTAAGTTAAAGGAACCAAACCAAATCAAAATAAACTAAAAGCAATACTGAGTTTCTATCTATCCACCTACTTGTTTAACATTTACCTACCTACATATGTGTGTATGTATGTATGTATGTATGTATGTATGTATATGTCTGCCTGTCTGTCCATCCATCCATCTACCCATCCATCCATCCATCATCCATTCATCTATCTATCCATCCATCTATCTACCTATCATTTATCTATCATCTATTTATATATCATCTATGTATTTCAATAACTAGATCAGAAGAAAACAAATGTAAATAGTGATACCTATTTTACAATCATATATTATGTTATTGTTGTTTGTATTAGTATTATTTACTTCTACTACACTGTGAATCCACAGAAAACAGGTTCCTTTAGTTCTGCCCCTTCTTTTTCTCAGAGTGGGCTTCTCTTGAGTGGACTACAGTTTGAGTGAACTCAGGGATTTTTCTCATTGGTTCCTTCTTTTGCTAATAATGTTCTTTCATGTATTTGAGGGCAACTTCTTGGATCTTAGAACATTTAATATGCTTTATCTGCACATCAGTTCTTTTGACAAGGATTTAGTGCTTTGCTATTTGTTTTTAGTGGTGCCAACAGCACTGGGGGACATGGTAGAACCAGGTCCACCATGATTTCCTTGCATGCCATCACATGTGCCACTTTTCTTAACACTTCACCTTCTTGAGATCTGGTATGATTTTTTTTCCCCCCATAGGTCTGTACATAAGCAGAATAAAACTTCATGTTTTCTAAAGAGCCCAGGAAACATGATAGACATATAGCTGGAGAGTTTCTCTCCAGGCCAGCCAAGTGCCCGCAGTCCTGCAGCCCACTCATAAAATAATCACTCAGACGCTTATATTACTTATAAACTATATGGCTGTGGCAGGCTTCTTGTTATCTAGTTCTTCTCTTAATTAACCCATTTCTGTTAATCTATACCTTGCCACATGGCTCATGGCTTACTGGTACTTTATATCCTGCTTTTCATTGTCTCCTTGCCTCAGCGTCTCCTTGCCTCAGCCTTCCACTTCCCACAATTCTCCTTTCTCTTTGTCCCGCCTATACTTCCTGCCTGGCTACTACCAATCAGCGTTTGATTTATCAATCAATCATAGAAACGTATATTCACAGCATACGGACATCCCATAAACATAGGCGTGTCTTTTCTTCTCCGTTGTCATTTTGCCATGTTCTTGTGAAGTGGTGTCACTCACCCAAAGTCTTAAAGACTTGCCAATTCAGAAGCTAATGATTCTTTCCTATATCCTTCTTTCAATGTGAAATTGGCATTTTCCCTTCAATTTATACAACTTTGTTTGCCAGTATAGTATATAAATAATTAGAATTAGTGATATAAAAAACACAGTATAATTTATACTGTGTCCAGTAGCACAGTATAAATTAAATCCCAGGTTATGCATAGTTAAAAAATCTAGCCATTTATTAATGACTATGGTAAATTAAAGGAACTTATTAAAATGTTTTTGAGTTATTGAAATAATAGCACTAAGAGCACTCAACAAAAATCAATTATCAGTCCATCCATCCGTCTATCTATCTATCTATCTATCTGTCTATCTATCTACCTACCTACCTATCTGTCATCTGTCTGTCTATTTAACATCTACTTGCCTGTCAGTCTATCTAAACAATGTAGAAAATGAGTCATGTTCACATGAGTGGGGATGGCAGATGCAATTGTACCACTTTTGTTTTCCAGTAGCAAAGATGAACTTAGACAAAAGATACTATCTAATATTGTTAAGTGTAACAATCCTTCTATGATTTCAGCAGTCAGTGTTTGTGAAAATTAGTGTAACATTTAATTCAAAATAAATGAAGAAAAATAGCAATAAAAGGGTAATGAAGAACAATTAAGTTGTGGGGAAAATTAAGGAAGATTTTCCCATTTGTTCAGAAATGCAATCTGTGCCATTTGCTTAGACACATTTGATGGACGATGACTCTAAACTCTAGAGTCTAGAGTGAGCAGGCACAATTCAACTCAGTTTAGAGTGTACTGTGCTGTAGTAACCCCTATGATTAACATTGCTTACAGTGATGTTAACATCTTCATTCCCCTTAAAATCTAGTCTGTCTTGGTACTGTCATAATACAATGCATTCAAGGCCAGTAATCTATAAACATCTTCCCTGACATCTTTCAACTTTGAACTATGTCTATTTTAGGCTTCTCTTGACCTAACAAGTGTTCTTCCTTGCACTAAATTGTTGTAAGCTCAATCACACTGTTTTCTTCAGAAATCTTGTGGATTCTTGGATCAAACTACATAATCAAACTCTGTCCTTGTTTATATCTGTCCAGGTTATTTTCCAATCCTTCTTCAGACAAATCACTTATTTAACATATATGTTACTGTTGGAACTAATTTTCTTTACATCAAACATACACCAGCCCACTGAAGGCAGCCATTTCCCTTTCTCATTTATTTTTTGGAATTCTCTTCCCTGACTTTTTTTTTTTAACTTGTTTTGGGGTTAGAATCAAGTGTTAACCTAGTCTTTGTAATATGCCACAATTTCCTGGGAATGTTTGATTCTGTGTGGTTCATATTCACTTTAATATCATTGAACTAGCACATATATCTTTTAAATGTACCGGTTATATAACATATACGGCAATACATGGTAAGTATGTCTCAGCTATAGTGTAAATAGATGCTGTTTGTCTGGGTTTGCTTTTGGAAGTGGTAAAGATTAAAACCACTCCTTGACCACCAGGCCGGTGCTGGCTCCATCTCGCTGGTCCTCGGCGTCTTGCGGCTGGGGTCGGGAAGAGCTCCAACCCGCTCCACCTGGGTGCCTTGTCCCTTCTCCTAGGACCTCACCTGCGGGGCGCAGAAGCAGTCAGGGCCATGGGCGCGGAGGGGTGTGGTCGTGGCGGACAGCAGACTTGCTGCTGGGAGGAGTGCCGGGTGGCCGTAGTCTTCTCATTTTTTAAGAATAATTTATCTCTTAACTTTTAAAAATAATGTATGACTTCATGTAATTAATATATCTTTTCACTAAGACCTCCTTAAAATTAAGATAACTTTAAAATTAAGGATAATTATTAAAACTGACTAATTTTGTAGTTGACTAATGTAATGCTTATTATTAACAAAATTTCATGAATTTTCTGCAAATATTTTCCATTCCAAATTCACACCTGAATTTCCATATGACATTCACTTTGTACATCTCATTAGTTCCCTCTCACCATTGTTAATCTATTTTTAATCTGAAAACTTTTACAAATACTGGTCAATTATGCTATAGAGAGCATCTTTTTTTTTCCCCTTTTATTTTATTTTACAATACCATTCAGTTCTACATATCAGCACGGATTCCCTTGTTCTCCCCCCTCCTGTCCCCCTTCCCTTCCCCCCAGCCCACCCCCCATTCCCACCTTCTCCAGGGCAAAGCCTCCCCCGAGGACTGAGATCGACCTGGTAGACTCTGTCCAGGCAGGCCCAGTCCCCTCCTCCAAGACTGAGCCAAGCGTCCCTGCATAAGCCCCAGGTTTCAAACAGCTAACTCATGCACTGAGCACAGGACCTGGTCCCACACTGCCTAGATGCCTCCCAAACAGATCAAGCCAATCAACTGTCTCACTATATTCAGAGGGCCTGATCCAGTTGGGGCCCCTCAGCCATTGGTTCATAGTTCATGTGTTTCCATTTGTTTGACTATTTGTCCCTGTGCTTTATCCAACCTTGGTTTCAAACAATTCTCGTTCATATAAACTCTCCTCTTTCTCGCTAATTAGATTCCCAGAGCTCCACCCGGGGCCTAGCCATGGATCTCTGCATCCAGATCCCTCAGTCGTTGGATGGGGTTTCTGGCATGACTATTAGGGTGTTTGGCCATCCCCATCACCAGAGTAGGTCAGTTTGGGCTGTCTCTCGACCATTGCCAGCAGTCTATTATGGGGGTATCTTTGTGGATTTCTATGGGCCTCTCTAGCACTTTGCTTCTTCCTATTCTCATGTGGTCTTCATTTACCATGGTCTCCTATTCTTGTTCTCTCTCTCTGTTCTTGATCCAGCTGGGATCTCCGCTCTCTCAAGCTCTCTTTCTCTCGACCCTTGCCCTTCATTACTCCCACTCATGTCCAGGTTGTTCATATAGATCTCAGCCATTTCTCTGTCATTGAGTGATCCTCGTGTCTTTCTTTGGGGTCCTGTTTTTCCAGGTAGCCTCCCTGGTGATGTGAGTAGCAGTCCAGTCATTCCTCGTTCCACCTCTAGTATCCTCCTATGAGTGAGTACGTATCATATTTGCCTTTCTGAGTCTGTGTTACCTCACTCAGCAGAGAGCATCTTAATGTTGGTTTGGCCAATGTTTTTTCCCATGAGTGGAATGTGCTTCCCATTCTCATTGAGTATACACTACTACCATAGAGATTAGTGTTATCAGGCTGTACATGATATCAGTATGTTTTACTGTAAAGCTCATCAAAGTTGATCATTTTACTAAAATGTTATCTGCCAGAATTTTCTTTAAGAAATTACTGCTTTCATTCTTTCAATACTGTGGGGTTGACATTTTTTAATTTGCAATTTTTAAACAATGGTAAATTGGACTTCATCATCAGAGTGTATTTACTTATCCATCCAGTTAGTAGGCATGTTTCTTATTAAAAGCAGATTTACTAATCAGGATGCATTATTCACTAACACTTATGCATTTAATCTTTTTAAAATTTATTTTTTACTCATGTGAATATATGTGTGCCTGTTTGTCTGTATGTGCACCATAAGCACTGGGATCTGATAAGGCCAAAGAAGTATGCTTGGTCCCCAGAAGTTTACTGACAATTGTGAGCCACTAGATGAGGGTACTGTGAAACCAAACCTGGGTCCTCTGCAAGAGTAGCAAGAGTGCTCTTAACCACTGAGCCATCTCTAGCACCACGTGTTTAGTCTTGTGATCTACAAGCCAAATGTTGTTTTTCAAAATTATTTAGGTGAGTTCTTTCCTCTTTACTCCTTCCAGTGTGGTTTACTATCCATACTCTAGGCAATTGTGACTGTTTTGTATTCTGTTTTTGCATCTTTCTAACATCTAATAATATAGTTTTGATTATTTATAAATCTTTAATAATTTTAACTATAAAGTAGCTTTAACTATTTGTTGTTACAAGAAGTTTTTATTTTGCTTCATATAATCAAAGTTATCAATGAAAATATACTAAAGGATGTATTAAAACAAGAAGATTCTTGTGGTTCTCAGAGTTGGCATTTTCTAAGTAAAGAAAACCAGAGCCTGGATCAATCTTGAAATTTCAGGACATTAGACCAAGACCCACTCATTGTCATTTGGTGAGCAATGAACCTCTGCCTGGAGTCAAATGCGTGCATTCCAGGATAGGATATTTCTCCTTTATCTTCTAGCTGGAGTTTATTTTTATTATATATTATTTTTTATTACTTGTATTTTTAATTTTTTAGTTTGAATACAAAGTAGCAGGTTTCCTTCCATCATGTCCATGCATTTTTTGTTTTGTTGATGTCCTCAACTCCTAAATATATTTTCTAGCTGTATCTCTTTGTCTTCAAATTTTAGAGTAGAACTCAGTTGTGTGTGTGCACTACATTTTTTTTTTTTTTTCGAGACAGGGTTTCTCTGTGTAGCTTTGCGCCTTTCCTGGAACTCACTTGGTAGCCCAGGCTGGCCTCGAACTCACAGAGATTCGCCTGCCTCTGCCTCCCGAGTGCTGGGATTAGTGTGTGCACTACATTTTTATTATTCATTCATCTGTTGATGGGCATCTAGGCTGATTGCATTTCCCTGCTTTTTTGAGCAGATAACTAACATGGATGTGCAAATGTTGCTGTGGTAAGAAACAGAGTTCTTCATTTGTTTCTGAATAACATTTTATAAATAAATAAATAAATAAATAAATAAATAAGTATTTATTTATATATTTGTTTGTTTGTTTGAAGAGACAGTTCCTTCTTCTATGATGTGAGAGCTGGCGATCAAATTCAGATCATTAACCTTGATGGCAAGTCCCTTTAACCACTGGCCTATTAAGCTGACCCTGAATAACCTTTAAGGAAGATCAAATATCTATGTTTCTCAAAAATGTTATGTAAAACAGAAAATGAATAGATGTGGAGGCCCACAGAGGTTTCATAGTGAGATCTGAGCTTGCTTTACCCATCAGGCCTGCATTAGAGGATGGCTTGACCATGTGTGTGCTTACCAGGTGACAGGAAGAATCTGCACTTGCTGTGCTAGGGGAATGTCTTTTGCTTCTCCCCTTGGCATTCCTATAAAGAGCCTTTTAGAAGAGACAGAAGCCCCGGGTGGATATTGATCCAGGCCCTCCCGAGGCTATCCTGTGTTTCTATTTCTCTTCCTGCTATCTTTCTATATAAATATTTCTCACTCCCCCCTCCTCAAGAGTACCCTGGGGAAAAAGTGGGAGCAGGTCTCCACAGAGAAATGGGTAGGCCTCCCACAAACAAACACTATTCAATTCATTCTATAATGTCAGAAAGTCAGAATTGTTGCCTTGATACTAAAAACTGTATAAAGAACTAAACAAAAGAAAAAGAAAAACTACAGAGCAATTTCCCAATGAATATTAAAGTCTAACTCATCAAGAACATAATTACAGACCAAGTTCAAGAGCACATGAAGAAGATCATACATTGTGGGCAAGTTGGCTTCACTCCTGGCATACAAGGTTGGTAAGTAATGCTGCTCCATCTTCATCTCCACCAACAATTTACTTTTTATCTGTTGCTTCTTACTTTACTGCTATTGGCCTAGAACCTCTTTAGTTTCTGTTTTTTTTTCTTTTCTGTATTTATTTGACATAAATGGTATTAATGTTTATAATTTTTTATTTTTATTTTATTTAAACATAATAGCCTTCATGATATAATGTAGCTATTACAATGCTCACTCATCTAAAGTCTATGTTTTGGTATATGTGTAGGATTGTACAAATGTTTATACAAGTGATTACTGCTGTTCCTCACAATCCATGTTCTAGCTATAGGTAATGACTAGTTGGTATATTTTGTGTGTATGGCTTAACTTTTATACTGACATTTTCAAGGTTTATCTATGTTGTGACATAGATCAGTACTTTATTTCTGTCAAATGGGTAATATTTTCCTGTACTGATATACCACATTTTATTTATCCATTCATCAACTGATGGGTGGTTTGGCTGCTTATTTTATACTTTGCATCTGCTCTAGATAATGGTGCTATAAACATTTGTGTTCAGGGCTCATGTAAAGATAAGTATATGTTGTTTTTTGGATAAGTAGTTAGGAGTGGACTTGTTAGGTCATTGACAATTCTATATTTAACCTTTAGAGGAACTACCAGACTGTTTTTTCTTTTTCAAAATAGCTGCATCATTTTTACATTCTCTCTAGGATTGTGGGGGCTTCTAGTTTCCCCACATTCATACTATCCTGTTAGTATCTGTCTTTTATGCTCTGGCCATGTTAATATCTGTCTGTCTGTTTATCTATCTATCATCTTATCTATCTATCTATCTATCTATCTATCATCTATCTATCTCTATCTACTTGTCATCTATTGATCTACCTACCTGTTATATATCTATCTATAGCATATATAGTACATTATATGTATAAAATGGAGAGTCGTATAAATATTCTTCTGTAATTTGCTTTTTTCTGCTTTATCCTAGATATAGGTCCAAATTATCTTAAAATAATCTTCATCCTTTTTATAGTGGCATAACATTGTACTAATTAAATAGATGATAATTTATGTAGCCAGTATCCTAATATAGCTACTTGGTTTATTTTCACTATCTTGCATATAAAATCAGCAAAATAAGTAACTGTGAGCACATGTTTTTTTCATATTGTTGGAAGAATAACAACAGGGAAATATATAGCTGGTTTTGTTAAATCTTGCCAGACAGGGTTTCTCTGTGTTTTTCCAACCGTCCTGCAACTTGCTCTATAGACTTGGCTGGCCTTGAACTCACAGAGATATATCTGCCTCTGCCTCACGAATGCTGGGATTAAAATCGTGTGCCACCACCAGGCTAATCTTGCCAATTCTCATTCCCCAAGACACGTAGACACATGAGCTGTGTTTGGAAGTGCCTCCTTTTCCAGCCGCCCTGATGAGATGTGCTGTTGCTTGTTGACTTCTTCCCATCTGAGACATTAGAAAGGATGTCTTAGCGTTTTCATTCCACCATGCTTGTTCTAGTGAAATTGGATACTTTCATGATTCTCACACCTTTTCTAATCTTTTGAGTTAAAATTTCACTCCCTTTAAATTACATTAACAAATACCAAGTAGTTCCACTGACTAACTCTTTTATTTTTCTAGCATCCCACTTCCCATCTTATATCCTTTCTCTCTCATTCTGAGAAACTTCCACCAACATTTGTCTTTGCACAACTCTGGTGACGCTATGTTTTGCTCAGCTTTCTAAAATGGCCATGTTAATAATCTATCTGTCTGTCTGTTTCTGACAGATATTTTTGTTAGATACAGAAATCCAGCTTGCTGATTATATTATCTGCCTCTGGCTCACGCTCTTCCTGACAAGAAATCTCCAGGCATTGTTTCCATGCCCACTTCCATCCTTGAGAGTTGAATTCTGTGCCCTTTTCAACGCCTCTGGCAAGGAGTGTTGGGGGCACACTGTCTGCATTTCCTAGAAGCTTTTTATCCAGCATGCTCAAGCACGTGTGAAGAAACATGATGTTGAACATTCTGTCCACGTGACGGGTGAGGTTGGAGGTCTTCCTCCCTTCCCTAGAGTAAGGCTCAAAGGAGGTGTAAGTATATAAGAAAGTGTGGGTGTGCTACAAGGGCAAATTAGAAACAGCTACACTGTGCTGGCAGGATTGTGAAAGGTCAGTGAAACAAAGGATAAACTCCCTTTCAAAGACAAAAAGATGGGGGAAGACATCAGAAATCACAGAAGAGATCATAGGACAATGGAAAAGCTCGAAACAGGCTAAACAACGAAATAGAGAATCAATCTAGTCAGCAACTAGGCAGGAAGCTAAATCCTACACAAGGTAAGCCATGTGGCCCTTGTTTAAAAAAGGAGGCTATTAGGCAATCTTAGCTGTAGGAAAGCCCCGCCCCGCCAAGCCTTATATGCAGGCGATCTTGTGTAAGCAATTCCTTTGTGACACCTCATCATTGGCAAAGGCCATTTTGATGCATTCTCTTCCTGTCAGAGCAATATCCAAGTTCTGACTTGGAAAGGGGGTGTGTGGCTCTAAGCTAATTTGGGAGCCTGAAAACAATCAATAACCACAAGTCAGGGAGCCTGGGCGCCCCTGGGCGGAGACAGCGCCACGAGGTAGTTGTCAGTCAGAAGAGGGTTAGAGTAACTGAGACAAGACATTTGGGAGGCAGTACATTCAAGAGGGAATGATTCTTCGGTGGATGGGCCTGCCCTCTCCAGCATTGCCCAGGCTAGCTCATCCTACGCAGTAAGCAGCAAGGGGTGGAGCTGGTTCTCCTACTCATGCCCAGGGCTGGCTAACTGGCACCTACACCACCAGGGCTCTGTGCTCCTCAGGAGAGGTGCAGGGGACACTTTTCTGAGTGCTGCAGCAGGTGAGAGGTAGGGACTTCCCTGCTGCTCTGCTGACCTCAGGCCAAGCTCTCCCACATGCCACAGAAAGGGGGGACCCTGAGAGAGGCGAGGGGTGGAAAGGGAGGGCTCTTTCCCTCACCCATACCACCAGATAGCAGATGAGGGGTGCTGCCAGGTTTCTCTGGCTCACATTCTCAGTCTGGCTCATCTGCGCCCCTGCAACCAGGTCAGCTACACTGTGCTGCGCAGGCGAGGTACAGGGCCCGATTTCCAGACTGCTGCACTGGTGAGGGGCAAGGTCAGCTCTCTTGACTGCCACAGACGGCAGATGGTGAGGGGCACACGGACAAGGCATCTTTCCCTCATCCTTGCCACCACACGGCAAAATGAGGGGGGCAGCATCGGCTCTCTCACACTCAGGGTCTCAGGGTTGGCTCACCTGTGCCTCCACCGGCAGGGTCAGCTCCACTGTGCTGCCCAGGTGAGGTGCAGAGCTTACTTTCCTGAATGCTGCAGTTGGTGAGGGGCTGAATCAGCTCTTCCACCTGCCACAAGTGGCGCTGGGTGATGGGGGCATTTTTCCTTCCCCACACCACCACATGGCAGACAAGGTGGGCGAGACCAGTTCTCCTACTCTAACACCCTCAGTGCCTGCTCACCTGTTCTATCCTCTCCACTTGTGGTACCAGGGGCTGGGCATTATTACAGACTGCAGCTGCTGCAGGGTCCTGGGACCAGACATGTCCCTTGGTGGCACCCAAGGCCTGGACATCACCATGGCCCCGGCTGGCAAGCAGGTCACCTACCTCAGCCCATCCTCACTGCCTTCACCTCATCAGGTCATCCTCTCTTTACAGGACATGAACCGTTCTCTCTCTATCTCTTTCTTTTATATCCCGGCATATATTTCTCACCATAAGAGTGCATGACCACACAGGGCACCAAACAGACCCATGTTTTCTCCCTGCCCAGGCAGATAGTGTGGGCAGGTATTCTGTCTTCTGCTTTTTAAAATTTTTATTTAACCTCAACTTTTCTTTCCCATTCCCCATCCCTGCTCCCTTCTTTTTCTTCCATTCACTTATTGTCTTTATTTTTCTCTAAGTAATTTGAAACTTCATAGCTTACTCCATATGGTTTCTGTAGTCTTATTGAAGGTAATTGGAGATAGAGTGGTTGGCTTTAATCAACAAAGCACACTTCTGTGTCTAGTTTAAATCGGTGTTGTTGCTATTCTAGTAGCTTATCTCTTCCTTTCTCATAAGCCCTGGAGATTGAGCCCTGGGGTGAGGGCTCAATTAGATCTCATCACTATGAAGACTCCCACATAAAACTAGAAGAGAAACCCACCCCAGTAGATATACACATCACAGTGCAGAGACAGACGGAAGAGACGTGGGAAAGCCAGGCAGCATGACCCCTCCAAAACGTGAACTCCTCAAATAGAACAAATGCGTTGAGTGGGCAAAGTGCCAGACATTGTGTTCCAAAGATTGCTGGCAAAGATGATCAGTAGCTCTGGTAAGGATATGAAGACTCAGGGCAATGAAATGATGACATCAAACCAAGATTTAGGGAAGAAACTCAGTGAGACAGATGAGAAAGTCAGCAGAGACTGAAATTTTGAAAAAAAAATCAGATGTGCTAGAACTGAATAATTCAATGAACCAAGTGAAAGGATACAGTGGAAAATATCATCAATAAAATAGAGTGAGCAGATCACATGTCCACTGTGGAAAGCAAATTTGAAAAAATACCACATTCGAACATGAATAAAGAAAAAAACACGGTAATATAAACATGGTAATATCTTCTAAGTACTTTACAACATGACCAGCACAAAGTTAAGAATCCACGTGGTCATACAAAGAGCTTGGACAAGACTAAAGTTACAGAAAACTGATTTGATAAAATTTTAACAGAAATGTTCCTAAATCTGGGAGGGGAAGGAATCCAAGCATAAGAGGCACTTTGAACCCTAAATAGACACTAGTGAAGAAACGTTTGCGTGACACAACAGCATAGACAAGATCCCTAAACTACAAGACCAGAAGCATGAAAAGCTGCAAGAGGAAAAAAATGCCAACCCACTTATCCACTTACAAAGACAAACAGAAGAGATAAAAGGGACAGAGTAAAATCAAACATTCTAATACAAAACAATCTAAAGACATACTAATTTGATAGTTACATACCAGAGAATTATGTTAAGGAAACATTGTCTTTGTTTCCTGTAATTTAGACATTTTGTGCCTATGAGAGCAGCAAAGCTGGAATGTGCAAGTAAGAGCACTGTGATTCAGAAATACAGTTGTTTCGAATCTGCACGGTCTCTCAAGCAGCACTTGTTGTCAGTAGCTGGCTGACATGCGCAGAGCCAAGACTAGAGTATATGACTCACAGGGTACAGTACAGCAGTTGCCGCCATAGAAACTTCAGATTCACTGCATAGTTGACTTTGAAGTAATTGTTGGTGGTTATATGTTCGAAACCTTTTACTATTGCTAAAAATTTTGTGAGCTCTTGACATTCAGTCATGGGACCCCATCTGTAGTTATAACCTACAGTTTAAGAGCCTGTGACTTAATATTTCTCAAGAGAAAATACTCTCCAGTGTGTCCCTCCTGAACACAGTGACAGTGTGTGTTACCTGTACTAAAACTCATTGTCTCAAACAAAGTGGGATTTTGACATCACGCATTTGCCAAGAGTTACTTGAAGAGCATGCATAAGGTCTTTCCTGATTGTAGATGTAACCAACCATCTTATTAAATAAGAAACACAGAACCAATGTAAAAGAGAAAGCCGAGAGGTCAGAGCTCAGAGCTAAAATCTTAACCTTCCTCCTCCTTGCTCCTAGCTTCCCGAGGAGGAGACCTATTTCCTGCGTGTAAGTCTTTTCATAGTCTTTTGTTCTGCCTTCTCATTGGTTGTAAACCCAAACATGTGACTGCCTCGTCACTGTCTGTATGTACAGCCCCCCAGGTCTTAAGACATATGTCTCCAATGCTGGCTGTATCCCTGAACACACAGAGATCTACTAGCTCTTCTACCAAGTGCTGGGATTAAAGGCGTGTCCACACCACCACCACCACCACACTCTTGCTATGGCTCTAATAGCTCTGACCCCGGGCAACTTTATTTATTAACATACAATCAAAATCACATTTCAGTACAATTAGAATACCACCACACCTGATGACTTGGTAGAAGTGGTGACACATATTTTTCCCTCCTCTATCTTATAATTCTTACAAATTTTAACACTTAGAAAACCTGAGCAACTCAGTGAATATATTATTTTAAAATAACTGATACTTGATAATAAAATTCAGTATGTGGTGAAAGACATACTCCAAAGAGAAGACAGGACACTGGACATTTAATGTAATAGAATAAAATATTTGTGTTTATGGTTTCCCATTCCACATTGTAATTAAGATGTCACCATTTGTAAAATTTGGTTACAGTATCAAAAACAATACCTATTGTTTTTGGAAAGTCTAATAAAATGCTCCCCTTTAATGTGTGTGTGTGTGTGTGTTTGTGTGTGTGTGTGTGTGTGTGTGTGTGTGTGTTTGTGTGTGTGTGTGTGTGTGTCTTAGGGTTTCTGTTGCTGTGAAGAGACACCATGACCATGGCAACTCTTATAAAGGAAACCATTTAATTGAGATGATAGCTTACAGTTTCAGAGGTTTAATTCATTATATTCATGGCAGGAGCATGGTGGCTGGGAGTGTGGTGGCATGCAGGCAGACATGGTGCTGCAGAATTCTACATCTTGACTCAAAGGTAACAAGAAGTGAACGGTCTCACTGGACATGGCTTGAGTATATACAACTCTTCAAAACCTGCCTCCACAGTGACACACTTCCTCCAACAAGACTGCACCTACTCCAACAAGACTATACCTCCCATAAGGGCCACTCACTTTGCAGGCCATTTTCTTTCAAACCACCATGCTCTGTGAATCTAGACTTTGTATTTACTTAACACACATTTCTTTCATATAGTGAACTGAATACAGAAGGAGACAAGAATATACTTGCCTTTTATTAGGCCAGATATTAGTAAGGTTTGTAAAGATGTAAAATGATGTTAGTCTTCTAGTTAACTTTTAAAACAGACATAAAATTATTTTACATATAGACATTTTTTAGTTTCTATTTTTCATACTTATTTTTTATATTTATTTATTATGTGTGTGTCTGTGTGTGCATATGCACACCTGCCATGGTGCTATGGAGGTAAGAGGATAATTTGGGGAGTCAGTTCTCT